>NC_134241.1:82696823-82998127 GCF_965152275.1 Natator depressus | reverse complement strand
TTTCCCAGGAAAGGGGGGGTGCAAGTGTTGGGAGGATTGTTCATTGTTCTTAGGATCCAAGGGTCTGGGTCTGTAGTCACCTAGGCAAATTGGTGAGGCTTTTTACCAAACCTTGTCCAGAAAGTGGGGTGCAAGGTTTTGGGAAGTATTTTGGGGGGAAAGATGTGTCCAAACAGCTCTTCCCCAGTAACCAGTATTTGTTTGGTGGTGGTAGCGGCCAATCCAAGGACAAAGGGTGGGATATTTTGTACCTTGGGGAAGTTTTGACCTAAGCTGGTAAAGATAAGCTTAGGAGGTTTTTCATGCAGGTCCCCACATCTGTACCCTAGAGTTCAGAGTGGGGGAGGAACCTTGACTGTGTGCATGATAAAGAGCCTGTAATTTTGGAGGTACCCACCTTCTGTGCAGCCCCACTTGTTAGAAGCTAGCACAACGGAGAATGAAGAGTGTTTGGAGAGGGCATTAGCACACAAATGGTGAGGAGGTTTTTTACCTATAGTAAAATACGTCACTTCCCAGCTTAATTAATCAGTTAAGATTAGTGCACTTTGTAATCAATTCCAAGAGTGATTGATTCATGCCATATTAATTGCAACAGTCACATGAAGCATGTCATATACACAGTCGTACAGCTGAGTCTCACGTTGGGTTGCTCATAAGGACTTAATGGCAGAAATATTTTAGAATTGCAATCAGGGAAATTGTGTCTCACAATATGCTTTATATTTTGCACATCTTGGTTAGACGATAACCCATTTTTGATCCCTCCTTCTGTTCCTCCCCTCTGGTTCAATAGTTGGCAAAGTAGCCCATTTCCAAAGGTTTTCTGTTGCTGTGGAACAAGAGGTATAATTAAATTGTGTCCCAGTAATGAAGGTTTCTAAATGATGATGAGCCAAAACTAATTGTATTGATTTGTTTATTACTGGCTTAGGAAGCTCATCAAACAAATGGACTGAAAACTATTTCCATATTCTTATCTGGTTGGTAAACGAGAAACAAATAACACTTCCATATGTCTGTTTCATGGTGTCACTGCATTAATGCTAATACTGATGACAGACTCTAGCAAAAGAAGAGAGATTATCCACCCTACATTTTTTTTTTCCTATCCGGCCTGTGCCATGTTGCTTTCCACACTGCGACCCTAGGAGGAGCAAAATGAAATCGATATTGTTTGTTTCTTTTTAAAATGTTCCTATCATTGAAAGTTGCAAAACAGTCGGCACAGGAAAGGTAACTCTTCTACGAACCAGGTACATCATATGCAGCAGTGGGGCAGGCTCCTCATGGTAACCGGACAATGGGCCTCAACACTAATTTAAGGGGACCATCTTTAGAGGGGCATCTCCATGCACATTCATTCTTTGCAAAATAAATACTCCCGTTAATAATAACTTTTCAATTTAAAATGAATTTGCTTCAGAATCCCGTGTCCATTCTCTGCAAAGATTTGGGCAATCAAATCGGGTACAAATATCTGCAAAAAGTGAATGTCAAAGTTGGATGCATGAGTATTCTCAGGAACGGAGTTTTAAATTTGAATCTGCAAGTAGTCATGGTGGAAATGCTCATCCAGTTGTGGAACATGCACAATTCCATGTGATTAATCACAGCTAGCAGCACAGTTGAAATTTTGGTGATCAAGTACCCCTGATCAGACCACAGAACAGAAAAACTAGGAAAGCTATTCATCCAATAAACTCCAATATGACCTTATCTAAAGACCATAGAAGTCAGAGTTCTTTCCATTAACTGTAGTGGGGGTTGGATTAGGCCTCTAATAAAGATATTTGAGGTAATCCACAAGCAGACAAAAGGCTAAATTTTTTGAATAAATTATTTATTGTGAATTTCTAGGTGAATTGTAATGTGTGTGACATGGTGGCCCGCCTATTTAAGAGTCAGGAGACCTGGGTTAGCCATCCCTGTTCAGTCAGCCCTGCCTAAGCCATAAAAACCTGCTTCACCACCTAAGGGGGCTGGACTAATTGGGGTAGGTGGGGTCAGGTGACAGCCTGAAACACCTGGACTTCATAAAAGGACTGAGAAAGCCCAGTTTGGGAGAGGAACTGCAGGAAGCGAGCTAGGCTCCTGTGGTGGACCCTGAAGCAGAGAATGGAAGGACTCCAGGGAAAGCAGCCTGAAGATATTCAAAGACTTGAGCTCTTTGTTTTATGCTCTCCTATTGTCTCTGAAAAGACTCAGCAGTAGATCTTTTTAACTGCTTGTATACAGTCTGAGCTTGCAAGGTATTGAGTTCCTCGTCGTCAGGCCGATATGTCTGCCTGCAGATCGAAGCGTGCTTCCCAGCCTGGGTAGACAGACCTGCACTAGCTGTGCTTGAACTAGCAAGCTAAAAATAGCAGAGTGGCTGCAGCAGCATGGGCAGCTGCTCCGCCTCACTTGCCCAACCCCTTGGATACGCAGTTCGGTGGCTAGCCCGAGCCACCTCCATGGTGCTGTGGCCACGCTGCTATTTTTAGCATGCTAGCTTGAGCGGAGTTAGCAGATGTCTGTCTACAGGCACTGGGAAGCACACTCCCAGCTGCTGTGTAGATGTTCCAGGAGTGTCAGTGCTCTATCCCAGAGCAGGGAAGACTGAAAGGTAAGCCAGAAAGGCTGAGACTGTGAGGGACTGCAGGGAAGGAGCCCAGGAATCGGGGCTCTGTCCCAAAAGGGACTGGGAACCAAGCCTGGGCTGCAGAGGCGCCCAAGCAGGGCAGAAGAACATTTTTGTTCGTTTGGGGCTTTTGTTACCCCAGAAGGGGATTGAACTCTGAGAGTGACCCAGCTAGAGAGCTGAGCCACATGAACCCCTGGGCAAGAGAGGAGGGGAAATTGAGACAGGGAGTGCCTGCAGTGTCACGCTTGGCCAGCAGAGGGTACTGCACGGCAGGCACGCCCTATGGCATGGTTTATTTTGAGGATGTGCATTCCTGGGCACAAGGGATTTGAGAGCAGGCTCTACTTCCCTGAGCAGTCGGGGTCTATACCCAACCAAGCAATTAAGGGTCTGCTCCTGCTCCCATTGAATATGCTGGCAAAACTCCCAGTGCCTTCAGAGAACACAAGGAAGGAACTAGGCCCTTTAATTTTACAAATATTGTAACATTAGTTAAGTCTGTTATTTATTTACATGGTGTGGAATTATCCCATTCATTTTCAGAAATATAGCCTCCTTTTGCCCCTAACGAGGCAGATGAAATTATAAGTGTTAACCTTGACATCAAATCTTGTATATACTGTAGAGCACAATATATTGTGGCAGCTTAGGCTCAACTAGCAGGTTTTGCTCTAGAGAGGATTCAATACAACTTGGAGGCAGAATTACCCTTACATCCCTTGAGAAGCTGATCCTGTCAGCTTGGCAGAGCACTGCTCAAACTGCTGCAGTGCATATTATGTCTAGACTGTGGAAAAGTTAATAACGCTGGAAGGTAGAGGGAATTATGTGCTACAGTTATTAAACTTTCACCTTTATGATGCTTTAAAAATAATAAAACACATTTTAAACTATGTATGCTACATACAGGATAGTATTACTGTGTGGAAAGCTGCCTTTTAGTATCATGCATAGCACAGATGTCAGCACCTCTCTTCGTATTCTGTGATGCAACAAACAGCAGCTGAGGAATGGCAGTTTACCATTCCCTTTATTTAGCTTAACTGTGAGAATGTTGCCATTGACTTCACTGGAAGCAGGATAGGGTCTTTTGCAAAGTGGTACCATTTGTGATGATAAACCATCCCCACCCCTCTTACATTGCACTGTGTAGTGTCTTCAATGACAGCTGCAGTGCTTTATAAACATTCATGCCTTTAGCCTCACAATTCCCCTGTGAGGTGTATTATCCCACTTTGTAGATGAAGGAATGGAGACACTGACATTGACTTGTCCAAGTTCACACAAAGTTGATGACAGTGAGAAACAGAACCCGTCTCCTCACTGCATCTGGTGGTTTAACTATAAGGCAACCTTTCCTCCCTATTAGCTGTACTGTCATAATGCTAAAAGAACAGGAGTACTTGTGGCATCTTAGAGACTAACAATTTTATTAGAGGATCAGCTTTCGTGGGCTACAGCCCACTTCGTCGGGTGCATAGAATGGAACATATAGTAAGGAGAGAGATATATACATACAGATAAGTTGGAAGTTGCCATACAAACTGTGATTGTAGGCTAATTAGTTAAGATGAGCTATTATCAGCAGGAGAAAAAAAACTTTTGTAGTGATAATCAAGATGGCCCACTTAGACAGTTGACAAGAGGGTGTGAGGATACTTAATTTAGGGAAATAGATTCAATACATGTAATGACCCAGCCACTCCCAGTCTCTATTCAAACCCAAGTTAATGGTATCTAGTTTGCATATTAATTCAAGCTCAGCAGTTTCTTGTTGGAGTCTGTTTTTGAAGCTTTTCTGTTGCAGAATTGCCACCCTTAAATCTTTTACTGAGTGGTCAGAGAGGTTGTAGTGTTCTCTGACCGGTTTTTGAATGTTATTATTCCTGATGTCTGATTTGTGTCCATTTATTCTTTTGCATAGAGACTGTCCGGTTTGGCCAATGTACATGGCAGAGGGGAATTGCTGGCACATGATGGCATATATCACATTGGTAGATGTGCAGGTGAATGAGCCCCTGATGTGGTTAATGTGATTAGGTCCTATGATGGTGTCACTTGAATAAATGTGGATAAAGTTGGCATCGGGCTTTGTTGCAAGGATAGGTTCCTGGGTTAGTGTTTTTGTTGTGTGGTGCGTGGTTGCTGGAGAGTATTTGCTTCAGGTTGTCTAAGCGAGAACTGGTCAGTCTCCCCAGATTTACAGGATAGGTTGTAAATCTTTGATGATACGCTGGAGAGGTTTTAGTTGGGGGCTGAAGGTGACAGCTAGTGGCGTTCTGTTACTTTCTTTGTTGGGCCTGCCCTGTAGTAGGTGATTTCTGGGTACTCTTCGGGCTCTGTCAGTCTGTTTTTTCCTCTTCAGCAGGTGGGTATTGTAGTTGTAAGAATGCTTGATAGAGATCTTGTAGGGGTTTGTCTCTGTCTGAGGGATTGGAGCAAATGCGGTTATATCGTAGAGCTTGGCTATAGACAATGGATTGCGTGGTGTGTCCTGGATGAAAGCTGGAGCCATGGAGGTAAGTATAGCGGTCAACAGGTTTCCGGTATAGGGTGGTGTTTATGTGACCATCGCTTATTAGCACAGTAGTGTCCAGGAAGTGGACCGCTTGTGTGGACTGGTCATATTGCTGCCACAGGGACAGTAGAACAGGAGTATTAAAACCAGCTGTATGGTTCAAGAAGCAAAACTCTGAGTTGATTCCAGGTTTTAACAAAACACCTCAAAATTTGAGGATTTTCAGAGCCCGGATTTACATTTGGTCCATTTTAAAGATAAGGGCTCTTTGAAAAGTTTCAGTCTGTTTCCTGGTTCAAATTATTTATACCTCTAAAATAAATAAGCACATACTGACTTCTGGTATGGTGATCATCAAAATCCACCACCGTATCTACTACATTTTCATGTTCACAGAAAAATAATGACATTGTCAGTTATTTCTAATGAAAGCATTCTGAATATCTGTAACAATGAACAGTCTGTCTATTATGGCCATGAATTTTTATCATATAACATCTTAAACTTTTTAAAACCCTCACATTTAAAATGGTAGATGAAGTCAGAGCTCCAGGAGAAACTATTATTGACCTCCCATGAGCCAATCCAGAAGCAGCGATTTCCATATGACATGTGATTTGGCTGCCGCTTGAGTTCAGATAAAACTGAACTCTCAGCCATTTAGCATGCAGACATTTGCATATGCAATATAATTTGGTTAGCAGTGCTGCATAACTCAACTCTGTGGCCACTGTAGAGGTTAGCAATACAGTCTCAATGTCTGTTCTCATCTCATCGTGAGCCACTATCTTTTCCTTCAGGGAATGATAGTAAAATAAATATATAAATATATGTATAAATTGAGTTCAATCCTGCAACAAGCTGAGTGCCTCCTCTGAGCTGCCAAATGCACTCATATCCAAAAACAATAGGAGTCGGGGGTTCTCAGCACCCAGCAGGGAGGAACTCAGCACGTTGCAAGCTCAGACTGTACATACACAGTTAAAAAGATCTACTGTCATGTCTTTTCAGAGACAATAGGAGAGTATAAAACAAAGAACTCAAGTCTTTGAATAATGGCTTTTGATTTTTGTTTGCTCTTGTTCACATTGCAACAGGTGCAGATGAGTAGTGTGCAAGGCCGTAGAGAGCCAGATGCATTATCTGAAGTCTATGTGGGTATTCACTCTACCTACTGTACCTGAGAACAGAAGTTAAGTAGTGGTAACATTTTCTTCAAAGATCAAGGGGCAAGGAAGGCCATGATTCGGTACCTTTCTGAATAACTCGGAAATGAAGGTTGTGCAGTAGAGATGAAATCTCTGTTCTCTGGTTCCACAGGCAGTAGCAGTTTCTTGAGGGAGATGCCATTCCTGCACAGCAGACATCATCCCATGGCTAAAATAAGGACTTCTTGTGATGCTTTAACATTCTGAAAACATTCTTGTGAAGAAAACTCAAGCTGGGATTTTCAAAAGGCCTAGATCTGCTCCTACTGATGTCAGAGGGAGTTTTACCATTAACTACGATGGGAGCAGAGTACGCCAACACAGAATGCTTCTGGAAATCTCATCCTTTGTCAGCAGAATGTGTTTGACTATGCAAACAGAAAGGGAGGGGAATAGCAGTGAAGGGAATCAGCAATGTATTTTTCTGTATTTGCCCAGCTCTTTCAGTGACATCAAGGGACAAGTTGTCTCAACTGTAGAGTTTCTAACAAACCAGGCAAAATTCTAACGTAGTGTCCAACAGAATTTGGCCTGTTAAATTTCACTTAGGTTGACAGAATGAGCAGGGGAAAAAACTTGAGTATGGAGCACAATTTTAACTGAGAACAGTTGTGCTGGAAGATTAGATATGTATGAAAAGTAGAACACCTTAAGTTCGTGGAAAGTCTTTCAGATGAGAATCCAAAGACTAAAAAACCAATATTTTACAAGGGATTTTAAAAGTTTAGTATTATCTAAAGGAGAGCATTACAAAAAATTTAATTTCCTACCTCATCCTTCCTAGGTTTGCCCTTATTGGTAACTCAAAAACAATAATTGAGCCTGGCTGTTCCTAGGGTTCTAGAACCAATGCTGTCTTTGGGCCCAAAGAGACTCTTCCTCACCGCCTTTAGTCAAAGCTAATTGGACCTACCTGTGAGCATGACCCAGCAGTAATTATCTTGAATTTTCTGCGGGGGTTGGTTGACTGAACAAAAGAGCCATGTATTCCTACGTAGCAGGGGTTGGCAACCTTTCAGAAGTGGTGTGCCGAGTCTTCATTTATTCACTCTAATTCATGGTTTTGCATGCCGGTAATACATTTTAACGTTTTTAGAAGGTCTCTTTCTATAAGTCTTTAATATATAACTAAACTATTGTTGTAAGTAAAGTAAATAAGGTTTTTAAAATGTTTAAGAAGCTTCATTTAAAATTAAATTAAAATGCAGAGCTCCCCGGACCGGTGACCAGGACCCGGGCAGTGTGAGTGCCACAGAAAATCAGCATGCGTGCCATAGGTTGCCTACCCCTGCTATATAGGGTCTTCGAGTAAGTCATCCTGTCACAGTAACATACAGATTTAATGAATGACTCTGGAGCAAAAAGGTCAATAGTCAATTAAGGAGAACCACAAAGATTAAGCAAATGGTCTAGAAGATAGAGGAATTTACAATACTCAGCTCCCTTTCTTAGGGTTATGAAGACATCTTTCATGAGAAGAAAGAGAAACAGAGAAACTGCAAAATTCTTAAAGATTGAATAAAATAGTAAGTTCAGTGATATATAAACAGGTCTATAGACAAAAATTCTGTAGGCAGAAACTGTCCACTCTCATGCTAAGTTTTCCACTGTTAAGTGATATGGGTCTTGGGAGGATTGTAATTTCTATTGGAGGCTAACAGACCTAAAATGAGACAGAATACAGAAATCAACTGAAGATGCTGAAAGACCAAATGGGGTGGAAAATAAGAAAGCTTTTTCTTGCCAAGTTAAAAAGTGCATACCATAGCAATTTCACTGTCTTCCAGTCAATGGAAGGCAGGACTCTGAATGAAAAGAAATCTAATGGGTTTGTTTCTCCGCTGCCTTGCGCCTTGTGTTGTCACAAACCTCTGTGCAAAGAGGACGTACAATGCTGCTATTCTGGTTTGTTGGTATATGCACCATAGCACAGATGGATGGTCTGGAAATGTGAGAAATATCTCAAAGACACATTAAAAATGGAGCAGTAACTTGTCCTTTATATAAGCAAACAATACACTATTTCTGACATTTGGGGAAGGAAGGTCTGGCAGAAGGAAAAGGTTTTACATTGCTTTTGGAGACTGTGGTACTTTGACCAGGACAAATGAAGGGCATATACAGGTTTCATCTCCAAGTATTTAGGCAATCAGCATGAACCTGTATTGTCCCTTCTAGATCTTTGCATGAGGGGAAACCTGTCACAAGCAGATTCTTCTTCTCTGCAGCACTTTTCCAATTCTTCCTCCAGATCCTGTTTTGGAGACTCTATGGGTTTATAGCCTGGGGGGCAGGGGGGCTAATGGAAGGAGGAGGAGATGGGCAAGTGGGGGTGGGGTGGGGAAGAGTGGACAATCTAGGGGAGGAGATGCATATCACCCTCCTCCCTCCCCTCCCCCCCAAGTCATGGGGAACTTATTCAGAAACCTTTCTGCAGCCTCAGTAGCCCCACCATGCAGGTCCCTGAGGCACCTGGGTCTAAAATTGATGCATAGATACAGGTCTCTGTGAAGCTGACCCTAGCCGCCTTCAAATTCTTGGAGTCACCAGCTTTGGGGGCAGACCCTACAGCCTGTTCACAGAGAGACAAAGCCTGCTTCCCTGTTGAATAAGTTGGGAAACAAACTCCACAAGGGGCTCCTTGCTGAGATTCCCTCCTCAGAACTGTCTCCCATAGGCTTTACCATAGGAAGGGATGGAGTGGGCCTTTGAAAGGATCATTGCACATTTCTGTACACCAGGACCCCTAATACATATTTATTGTAATAATATGCATTTTCCCCATCAGCCCTCACACTCTGTCTCTAGCCACACCTTCTGCTGGCAACTGCAAAAACAATTTCTTGTGACTCACTGGCAGGATATGCATTCACTTACAAAGCTCAATTCTGTAATAAACATTTGGGGATCTGAGTACTTTCTTCACCTTTCCCTACCAAGGGAAGCATTTGGCCTCAGGCCATATCCTCCAAGCATTTTTCTTTCTCTTTTTGTTTCAGTCTTGCCTAGTCTCTTCTTGTAGACCATCCACATTTCCTGTTCTATGATGAATAATTCAGGTGAATGAACAATTAACTGAAACATGTGGACAATGTTCCAGGACTTGTCCACTTAAGTTATGCACGAATTGTCTTGAAATAAGACTTGGGCTCTGAATCTTAGGTGCTTACAATGTCAGGTAGTGTTGCAACATGATAGTGAGCAGCTGTGTTCAGTTCCAAATACTCAGGCATGAAATACATTAATAACTTTTTCCTTGACATATAATTGAAGATGAAGTCTCTAATTTGAAGTGGTATATTGGCCTAATGCTAATGAGTCGTGTCATTACTCTAGATTCTTTTAAGTTGAATTTTCTTACATTGGCTCAGCACAGTAGAAATTAGTAGCAGCTCCCATTAGTTCCATCTGTGATTCTACAAGCAGAAGCAGTTACCGGTTTCAGGTTTCTACAAGCCATTCATTTGGCTGGAAGTATCATAGAGTCACCACTTCATTTTTAAAAGCATCCCTACTTTTCAAAATAAGCTGCTTTCCCCCAAAGTTCCATCAATAACATCTTAAAAATTCATTTGCGATTTAAATTTCTCATAAGTATAATCCCTCCTGCTGTGTTCCAGAACACTTCCTTCATATTTAATTGCTATAGACACTTTAGTTACTAATTAAAGTGTATTGTTTATGATGATGCATTTCATTAATAGCAGTGATAAAAAATGTATGTTCTAGCAGAAACTCTGCATGTTAATTCCAGCCTTGGGGCAGAACTCACCATTAATATAAGAGGGTACATTTCCACAGACTGTGGGGTTGCTCTCCTAGATTCCTGCAGTGAATTTGCCCCTCACTCATAATCTGGAAAAACAGGTGCAGGTTTGGAAAGAAACACCATTAGTCAAAAGAACCTTGTGCTCTGGAGTGCTGAACTGAAGTAAAACTTTCCTGACTTGTAATGAACAGTAAGGCTAACTTTAGAAACACCATCCTAGTGTTTGCAGAAGACAACTTTGTGTAAAGCAAAAACAAAGAATTGATTGATCAAAGAGGTTTTAATCACAGATGCGAACCATTGCACCAGAGACTGAGAGACTACCAAACTTATTGCCCATTCCACAGAGTAAAAAAGATTCAGGCAAACACTGGGCTACAGTACCTCCTCCCATGGAGTAACTCCTGGGGTGAGGACAGAAAGCACCGCAGAGGACCAAAGAATGAGCAGCATTTAGCACAGATTCTAAGGAGCTGAAGGTGAACGATAGCCTGAATAGAAATTGACACCTTCCAATCCCATGGATCTTGAAGAAAGGAGCTCCTAGATCTACAGAGGCTAGAACCATCCTGCATGGACAGCTGTCCCTCCCTCCCACTCCCGAGTCCAGCAACAGCCTCAAAGAAGAGCCTCAAACCCTCCAGGGTTAATACTGCTTCAAGTGGCATTGAGACCTTGTCTACCCTGGGGCTTTTTGAAACAACTTAGCTGCAGCTGTGTGTTTGTTTCACATTGGAGTAAGCTGCACTGGCACAAGTCACTTTTTACAGCAGTGCACCCCATCTATACCAGGAGTTTGCCCTGGTGCAGCTCCACTATGTGTTGACAAAACCTACACAAAGTCTAACTCCCTCTTGGATTTCCAGACACATCTTCAAGGAGGAGAGCACTGAGAGCAGAGGGTTGTCTTATGTGCTCCTTCCCACCTTTAAGCCCCATGGAGAAGCCTCTACAGATCCCAAAGTTAAGGGAACAGCAATGAACAGGTTGCATTCTCCCTCTTCTGCACTCCCGAGTGGTTTTTCACATGTGCACCTCCACTTGCATAAACAGATGTGGTGATGTGAGCCTCCATTTCTTGCTGGCAGTACATGCCTGTACAAGGTTTGTTCTGCCCCCACTGAAACCAGATGGAATCTTTCTCCTCACTTGTCTGAAGGATTTGATAAAGTGAGTCATTTAATGTCATGCAGTCATTCATTCGATATAGCCACAAACCGAACCCACGCTGTACTAACATATATAATGCAGTTGGCAATGTGCTAAATAATGACTGCAGTCTTAATGAGGAGTTTCTTTGGAAACTGAGAATTATTCTCCCAGGTTAAAGCTGTATTGAACTGATAGTGTAAGCAAACCAGCCCAGTACTGGGCAATGTGCCAACCTGCAATGTGCAGACTACAGTATCTGTCCTAAACAATACTTCCGCCAATGGTGCTCACCTCCTCATCTCTCACAATGCAGCCCTTTCAGCTTGGAAGGAAACGTTGGTCTCCTGGTGGCTGGCAAGTCTAAGTTGGCCTTGTGATTAAGAACTGTTTCTTTTGTGCCTTGGCAGAGAAAGAATTCAAATAGATGTGATAATGGCGTTGCATTCAGCATATAAAGATCATTGGATATGAACATGGAACAGAATGTATTTCTGTTTCACAGACAATTGCATTTAAAACTTGTTACTTTGTTGCTATTGTAATGCTTCAACCTCAGACCCTGCATTTCAACATAAATATGTTGGCATTTCACACAAAGAATTCTAAGAACATCTGTTATCTCCCAATAGCTGAGGAATTCAGCGGGGTGCATTAAGACATGATGGTATTCTTCCACACATGGCTCTACAGAGAAGTCACAAAAGAGATTATTTTAGATGAATTTATTGGGTTTTTATTTTAAAAAAGGTCCGTTTTATTAAAAGATTTTGTCATGGGCTGTGACACCCTCAGGAAGGGCTACCAAACGCGTATAGGAAGGCACAGAGATCTCATCTACATTGAAGACATACTAAATCTTGGATTAGAAGCTCTGGATTCAAATATTACCCAACAGTTTTGCCAAATGTCATCATAAATTAAATATTACTAAATAAACAGTGTAGCTTATTCACTAGAAATGTAGGCCAAGATTTACAAACACGGGTATCTAAAATTAAGCGCCTAAAGCCATATTTAGGCATTTAAACGAAGACTTTTAAAGGTTCAACTAACAGATGCAGCCACTTCCAATGGGATTTCGGCAAATTAGGTGACAAACTGCTAATTGTGCCTTTGAAAAGCTCCCCCTTAATAAATGGCCTGATTTTCAAAAGTGCTAAGATCCAAGAGCTTCTATTGGACGATAATGGGTATTCATCACTTATGGAAAATTAGGCCATTTAGGGTATGTCTACACTGCCATTAAAAACCCACAGCTGGCCCTTGCCAGCTGGCTCTGGCTGGCGGAGCTGGGGCTGCGGGGCTGTTTAATTGGGTAGACATTTGGGCTTGGGCTGCAGTCAGAGCTCTGGGACTTTCCCACCTTCCATGGTCCTAGAGCTTGAGCCAGCTTGCACTCGTAAGTCTACACTGCACTTAAACTTCTCCTTAGCCCAAGTCCCATGAGCCCGACACAGCTGGCATAGGCCAGCTGTGGGTTTTTAATGCAGTGTAGACATACCCTTATATAGGCACCTAGATAAGTATTTAGGAGCCTGAACTTGAGACCCCTACTTTTGAAAATCTTGGCTATAGCATTCTAGTGGCCAAGGTGTTATTTTTTTGATACATAGCATAGACCATATCCTAGAAAATCAGACTTCTGTCTTGTGTGTTCTGTTCAAATTGTGGCTGTAACTCTAGGATGGAGTTAGGGTCTTTGTTTTGCTATGAAGGTTTCCACAAATTTTGAATACATCTACATGTTATTTAAAATAGCAAAAAATCAGCTTTCATTTTAATTCATAGATCTCTCAGGTTTTCCACTACATAGCAGCTGTTGTAGTACGAATCTTTCCACACTGAATGTAATTAACAAAGCAGCAGGACGAAACATTCTTTTCAGGGTGAGTTCCTAACGGGAATGTTTTTATTCTCCAGTCCAAGCCAGAGATGATCTTCCATCTTTGTAGACATATTGGATGAGTTTGAGCTCTAGCAGATCCCTGATTTATCATCATTTCTGCTTTCATCAGTTCAAACCCACTCTTTATCCACACAAATTCCAGCCTTGTAGTCCTGTTTCTCTTTGTCTTCTCCCCTTGCTTAGAGAGTTACACAGTTATGCATATCCTACAACTTCTAGCAGGGGATCTTGTGAGATACAGACTGAGCCCATTGAGCACCTTTTATCCCTGTGCTGGGGACTAAATGCTGCTTCTTCATGCTCCAAACTCCCACTATCTATTGTCCTATTATACCTCCCAAACACAGCTTGTACAGCCTGACTGGGTTAGCATGAGTAGCTGAGCCATTAGACTGACAGCAGAAAACAGTCTTTTGTTTATACAGTACAGCATGACAAGTGTGAAATGATACACTGTGACCTCCTGAATGCAAATATGTGTGACATTTTAGTTGTTGCTGTTTTCTGAGCCAGTAGCTACCCAGGGCATTGTAATGAGTTGGTGAACACCACACTGAAATTCATCCACAGAGCTCAGTGGCAAGGTGCTAATGCAATCCTCCTTACTATGTTTGCTCACATGCTATCAGTAGGGATGCTGTATGGCAAAAGCAATCCTATTTCTAATTCAAACCAAACAACTGTGTTTTTTAGCCTAATCTATGAAAACAAATAAGGCCACTGAAAAGGTAATTTAACTTCTGGTTTTCAATTCTTATGCACCATACAAAAATTGGATTATAATGAAGTTATTCACATTTTCTTGTGTCACATAATGACCTCTATATCAAAGAATGAAGTCTGCATAATTGAGAAGATGGACCCACTTACAATAATGTGAGAATCCATTAACAGGAGGCTAGAATAATGCTAAAACGATAGCATTTGATGTCACCTATTTAAACTAAAGTACTAGACTGTTTCTTCAGATTCTGGTACAGGTATTATATGCACAACGTGGAATATAAATGTTCATTTGCCAGCTGCAATAGCACAATGATCAGGGGCCGTCCAATAGCATTTTATATAATAAATAGAACGGCGTTATTCTACTCTAGATATACAGTAACTTACAAATATCCCTAAAGTGCATGCTACTTGAATGCATAAGTTATCTATTGTAATAAATCCAGTTATTTTTATGCTAGGATCTCTGCAATAATTAAAAATATCATAAATAATAACCACAAATGCATTAACTGCCCTTGCAAAATAATTGCCCACCATAATTATCTGTTGATCTTTGAGCCTATCAAATAACTATTGGCATGTTTTAAAGCTCATAAATAATTGTATTCCTAGCAACAAACCCACTGCACAGCGTCGGTAATTCAGCTACCATTGCAGTACAAGTCAGCCCTGGACTGCAGCATGTCTCCCCCTTAGAGGTATAGCAGTTGTATCCATTGCCACTTTGTTAAAATACACATTTACGAATGACAGCTGAATACCAAATGCTGTCCCAGCCAGTCAGAATATCTTTTGGAATGCAGTTATCTAGCACTATATTGCGGGCAGTTATTGCTTTCATCCTGCATTTTGTCTTTACCATGACTGCAGATGGAAATTTTACATGAATTCAGGGAATCCAAACCTGAGCTGGAAAAAGGAAAAAACTCTTATCTGAAACCTGCAGGTAGTAAAACCTACTTCAGTGCATTTGCTTAAAATGAGAGAGAGCTGCAAGCTCAATGGTAATATAAGCATGAGAATACAAAAACAATCTAAAAATGACAAAACAGTCCTGCTTACCTTCACTGAGTTATAAGTATCCATGTATGGATGTGTGTAATGTATTTTTATGGGCCTTGGGACAAATTTACAAACCATTGCTCACAGCAGTATTTCCAAAGCTTTTTGCCTATACATGAGTGGTAGCTCTAGCTACAGCATAGCCAGCTCACTGGAACTTTAAATGTTACTAATTCTGCTAAAGTATCAAGACCACAGAGATGTAATTTCTTGAAGCTTTATATCAGACGTGGGGCTGAGCACTACAAGAAATACAGTGTTGTGGCAAGGGTTAGCGTCCTGTTTTTCAAAAGATCTTGCATGATTTTCCTGCCAACTTTAATTTCCATTGGGAATAGTAACTTTGCAGCTGCAGTAATGTGTGGTACACCAGTGGCAAATTCTTGTCTTTGGAGGTTTATGCAAGTCATTATTTCAAAATAGATACTCAGGAGTCACAGCTGGCTAATTAATGTAGTACTAAGGAAAGCTAGAAAGTGACCCACTTAACAGCTTTCAGGAACCCACTGTTACAATTCAGCAAACTTTTCAAATTGCAGTCCCAATAAAATTGTCACTTTTTTTTTGCTGATCAAAATATGTTCAAGAAATAGAAGCCTCTTGCCATAAGAATCTGCCTTCTCATTTCTGACACAGGTTTTCAAATAACTGTGCTGGCCTAGATACCAAAATACCCAATGTGTAAATACCTTAACAGCATGTGCACATACACGTGCCAGGCAGGTATGTTATTGTCCACGTATGTGCTGAAATACCTGACTTACACACATACATTTGGTATTTGCATGAAAATAATTGCATATGCCTAAGTGAAAACCTGGCCTTGACTGATACCAAGGTGCAGTGTTTGTGGCTTTATGCTTCACTTCCATTAAGTTTATTGTAACATCACAATTATGAATGTCCCAACTCGTGCTCCCTGCTGCAGCCCCAGGCCAGAGGAGTTCAGTGCCCCTGCTGATTATTGGGGGGGGGAGGGGGACCTGTGCCCCTGCTTACCCCCCCCCTTGTGTAGGCCCCTGTCCCTTCTTAACTAAACCCACCCAAACAAAAAAAAAATCACAGAAGTAGCATGCCATCTTCCATCATCACATGGTTCATGCTGTCTGTTAGATCCCTTTCCTTACCCTCACTTAGTCTTGTCTAGTGATACTGTAATTCTTCAGGCAGGGACCATCAACTACTGTGTTCGCACAGCACCTAGCACAGTGTGGATTCACTTTTGTTTGTACTTCAGGCCTTACCATAATAAACATACATGATCAATAAATATTTAAACGTATGGTGCAGTAGTTAGGATACTACATCAAACTGGTTCTCTTCCCGGCTCTGCTAGCTGCCTCACTATACAATCTTGGGCAAGTCACTTAAACTCTCTGCACTCAGTTTCCACATCTGTAAAATGGGGATGAAAAAGCTGGCTCACCTTTGCAAGGTGCTTTCAGGGCTGTTGATGAAATCTGTGGTAATTATTTGTATTTATTTTTTAGCATAAAGGAAATGTGAACATGCACGTCTGTAGAGGGAGAAAGAGCTGACGGCTGCTTGGCTCAGTGTGTAGTTCTAATGTGTATCAGGTGATAGTTGCCTTGTCTGTGTCCTTATTAAGGGCTTGATCCAGTGCCCATTGATGTCAGTAGAAAAACTCCCCTTGACTGTAAGTGGGATTTGGATCAGGCCTTCCTTAGAGTGCAAAACAAACAGCTGTAACCTTGCCATCTGTCCCTTTGCTATGTCAATATTTCCGCCACACCCATGTTTCATTCTCTCATATATCTGTGCACCCTGATGGCAATTTTTAGTCATGAATTCATCATATTTTTTCTTCATCTGGTCTCCTGTGGAAAATTCTATGCAGATGTTGGCTAACAACAATACCTGGGTTTATTTAATGAGCTCAGTTGTAATGACAAATGTTTTCAAAATGTGGTGGAGCAAACTGGAAATCTTGTCATTCCTACAGTGCTAACGGTAGTAGTGAGACGCTGCTGGTTGTAGAGCACTGGCTGATATAGTGCTGTTTTATAGCAGCCATTTTTCTGTCTTTTCTGTGATATTCTGCCTTTATGTATACACCCACAGCCCTATATACTTTTTGATGGAGATGAAGTACAACACAGACACACAGTGGCAAATACTCTGCACAGTAATAGTAGCCAGGAAGAGAAGTCTACAATATAAAAAAAATTACTTATTCTTGATATTATTGAAACAGCCCATTTTTGACAGGTACTGTGCAGCCGTCTTAATAAATCTGAGGCAAGATTTGCAAGGATATAAACATAAAGCACCAAGAAATTACTTCAAAAAGTACCTGTGCATAAATATTGGCATTAATAATTAACAACATGTCTTGGTCTGTTGGATTGAAATCATATAATAAAAAAAATAATTAACATTAAAACTTCTGTTCTTTCAATGGCATGTAATGAATTGAGAACCTAATTCTGCAAGTGGATAAAGAATGCTTAGAGTCACCTTTAGTTTCTTTCTTCATGCAAAACACGGAGATAAAAGGTACAAGAAACCTCTCCGGGGTTCTCTTCCTGATTAAGCAGGACCTAACCAACACACAAAAACAGCAACAGTTCATATAGCTGGTAATTAATCTCCACCTTTGTGGCCTACATTTACCAACTGTCTCCATATTTGCCAGATAAAGTGCCTCTTTGAACGTTAAGCTTCTTTGGTTAGCACCAAGGTATGAAACCAGATTTAAAGATGTGCATTTTCCTATGACTTCTGCTTGCAAAAAAAAGAAAAGCTAATTAAGTGTGAGGATTAAGCAAGCAAAAATATTTGCCCTGGGATTTACACAGGTAACAGAGTTGGAAAGAGGGGAGTTTGTGTGACTCTTTTCATCATTAGAGAGGGACTTTGTTTTTCACTAGTTGCTCACTCTTTACAGAGCACTCTTCCTGCTTTTATGCACAGGACCGTCTCATATTCTGGGTCATCTTTTGCCTCCAGACAGTAAGGTCCTGATTCTGAGACGTGCTGAACGTCTTCCAAGAGGAGCTGAGTGCTGTCAGTGGGCGTTGAGGCTGCCCCTCAACATGTCACGGGCTCAGCACCTTATGGGATCAGAAAAACAACTCATAGAATAGTCAACAAGTCCTGTGACTGGGATGAAGTGTCAAAACATTCCTCCTAATAGAGGGGGAAAGTATTCTTCTTCGTGTTGTGTCTATGCATCTCAAAGGTCTTGATGAAGAATTTTACAGGCAAAACCCTCCTATCTGACCTGCACGGCAGAATACTGAGCTGCAAGGAGAAAACTTGTTCCCTCTGACCTGCCCTGCAGAACTAGACTTTGTCCACAGAGCATCTCTCTTCCATATTCTTCAGTGTCTGCAAGTACAATATGTACCAATGACCTCTAATGCAGATCAGAGGAGAATTTTGCCTTCAGTGAGGATAAGCCAATGTGTTGCCTTTCTGCATTTGATTTTAAAAACAGAAATAAATTGGAGAGGTTTCCCATTTAGATCCATCTGATGGGTAGCTACGTGGCACAATTTAATAAAAAACCATCAGGAATGTGGATTCAGACAGCAGTATTCATAACATGGTTGTGCTTGTCAGAAGCAACTTAATAAAGTTGGATTTGGCAGAGGAAATAAAGCTCCCCCCCCCCTTAAGCATTAATGTGCTTTTGTTTTGAACTTGTCAGTTTGATTTGCCTGGGAGCTTGGTTTTGATTTTCCTTGAAGATTTCTGGTAGCAATAACTGTTTCGAACAGGAAGATTCATGTGAACTGACTGCCATTTTAGACTTCAAATCCTACAAAATGAAAGGAGACTGTATCTCGGTTGTGAAAAGAAAGGGCTGATGCTTCTGTGTGATGCACATCAGTTCTAACAAATACATTTTCAAGATTAATAAAAAGAGTGGTTGCCTGTGTGTGTGTGTGTTAGGGGTTTATTGATAATTTCTTCTCAGTATTCTGGGGAGATGCTGTCAATACTCCTGACATTCTGCTTAATCAAGATGTGACCCTCCCATGCAACCACACAGTGTGTTTACATTATAGACAGGCTTTTTTGAGAATTTCATTAAATATTTAACAAATGCCACTAAATAATATACTGTGACCAACAGTGCTGTTGGCTATGAAGAGGAAATCAATCAATTTGTTCTCTAGTTCAGCAGCCTTCAATCTAAAGCCAGGCATGTGAGCTGTGTATATAAGGGGGAACAAACTGCACCTTGAACAATAGATAAAAATCAGATCAATAATAGTATGTTCAGTTTTGTTTCTAAATTGCTCTTGCTTGGAATGTGCCAACAGGCAAGTTCAATAACAGAACTCTGGGCTTGGAACAAGAGGTTCTCAAGCTTCCACATCATGTTTGCAAATCAGTAAATACTTTGAATCCGTAAGTATTGCACATCAAAAAGCCAACCTGCTGTAGCAGAGGCTCTTCAGGGTAGGCTGGGAAGGCTATGCTTATTGTCAAATATAGACTTTAACCCAATGATTTTTACAAGCTTTATGGTAGTAGCCATTCTTCACTGGTTCAAGAGACAAGATGGGTGAGGTGTTGTGTTTTATTGTCCCAACTTCTGTTGGTGAGAGAGAAGCACTTGAAAAACGTGTCTCTCAACAAAAGTTGATCAAATTAAATATATTACCTCACCTCCCTTGTCTCTGTAATATCTAGGAACCATCATGGCTACATGAATGCTGCATTCACTGGTTCAAAGCATTCCTTTTCCTTTTCATGCATAGATGCTATGGTAATTCGTGCCCTATAAATACTTAAGCAATTGAGATAGATTAGGGATGGGACCAAATTTTGGCCTTAGTTACAATCATTACATCCATTGGGAATTGCTTGGAGCTGTCTGGGTATAACTGAGGGGAGAAGTTGGCCCATTGACTGCAGTAGATATTTCTTGACCATGCTATCTAGGTGTCAGGGAGAAATCCAATCTGAAGCACACACAGTAGCTTTGCTGAATGCTGGGAATGTCTATAGGTGGGAGAGGAGGAGTGGGAACCTCTGCAAAGTATTAAATGAATCTGACTGAAGTTTGTGTTTGTAGCTAAACCCCAAATGTGGTGAGTTTTCACATAACTTCAAGTTCTACTGCAAACATTTCATGCAGCTCTAGACAGAATGCATCTGACAACTCTTTACAGCTTTTAACCCAAACATATTGCCTTTGTGATTTTTCCAGGTAAGATACAGTAAACTACATAGATAAAGGATCCATGCATGCTGTTTGTTGACATGTATTTAAGGAGAGGTCAAAGATAGATGGACAAAAGCAGAGGGAAGAACCAGTCCTTAGAAAATAAAAATATTTTAGTGTGAGTCCCAGCAAGATGAAACATCTCACTTCCAAAGACGTCCTGAGCCGGGAAGTGAGAGATCACCTTATACTGTACCAGCCACATTATCCTACAAATTAAAATCTAACAACACACATTGGGAACAATTACACACATTTTTGAGGTCTTTACACAATAAGTTTATATAATCTGTCCACCTAGCAGCAATTCTTGCTGACACGTGATAAAATTTAAATATGATGCTACATAATTACATGAAAACCTATTTTCCCCCCTTTGATACCACAAAGACTGCTTAATCAGCCATGTTGAGCAAACAAAATTAAGTCCTCCTGGTGCCTTTTGCTGTCTACGGGTGGATGGAAAGGAATTACTGAGGCTCTCTCTTTAGGAGAGAATTTCTTTAGATAGTATATATATATCCTCTTAAGACAAAGTTGTAAAGTGCACGCAGATTAACAGCCACTACAGTATACTCTTTTAATGGACTTTTAAAAAAGATTTTAAAACCCATTTAAATGACATTAAAATATGTTCATATCCCTATAAGCATGTACAGTCAAGACTGGTCCTAGGGTTGTATGACACACACAGTTAAATGTGACACCCTCTTGTCCTTGGCAGATAAGGTGCTGGGAATGGTGACAATACAATCCTTTTTTCCCCTCCCAAAAAATAAGAGGAGGATGGAAGTGGTAAGAGTGGTGGGAGCTTTTATGGGAGCTCAAGGACCCGTGATAGAATGAGGGGAGGAGGGATGGCTGAATAACCCACTCCTTCACCCCAGCCAAAGCAATTCTCCACCTTCCTCTAAAGGAAAGTAAGATGAGCATGGTGTGCAGTTGGAAGAGTTATTCAGACCATGTAGTATAAGTTTGTTGCTCTATTTTGTGTATTTAGTTCCTCAGACTATCTCCATCCCAGCATGAGAGTTGTCCATAAACTCACTGCAATCGCATCATAATTTGGAATCTCTGCAGGAGACCGAACTCACGTCACCAGAGTGCATCATGTCTACGCATGTATCAATGCACAGCTACACATGCATGCAGCTGTTCTGGCCCACACTGAGATTTTTCAACATAATGTATTAATAAGAGCGCTGGGATTTTTTAAACATATACAGGAGGGAAAAAAGCATTACAATGAGGTTAGGAAACCCAGCAGAACACTGACACAGAAGTACATTACTTAGTGTGCAGTTGCATTAATGAACCATTACTTCAAATCCCAGGTTTGCCAATTGTGTCACTGTTCGTTTATCAAGGCAGAATCATCCTGGATGTGAATAGAATGCCTGTATAATAGATAACTGCTCAATCCTCCTGTACCAAATATTTCCTTGAGCCCATTACAAAAGATTTATTTTTAAATTGGATTTTGTTTTACAGCTGGACAGAGCAAGACAGTGTTTGTAGAACAAATGGTGTTAAAACCCCCCAAGGGGCTGGCTGACTTCAATAGCAACCAAGACTACTGCTTGAGCCCACTGATGCTCTTTTAATGAGTACTGCGTGTCAGAGGATCATATCTACAAGTTGCTGTATAAAATAAGTTTTCCATGAGTTTATAAAGCAGTCTGTCTTTTGAAATGGATAAGGCGCGGTACTAATCTCTGCTGCACAAAATAGACACTGGTTTGAACTGAGGGGGGGCACATGACAACCCAAAGTGTGAGACGGTTTTTCTTCTCTTTATTTTTCGAGTTGTTTCCCTCTTCCATGAGGGACTGTGTTGTGTTTGTACACAACAAGCTCAATAAATTCAAGGAGAAAAATGCTGAAATATGCATTTCAAAAAGAATTTCAACCTTGGTATGAGTGAATTAACAGAAATATGACAGGTCGCTTATTTAGCAAACGGGGTGGACAGTAAGATAAAACCTTCTTATGTGACAAAACATACCAAAAAGTCTGTTTGTCTCTCGTAAACTATTCAAGATAAATTGAGAAGGCTCCCAGGCAAATCAAAATGACAAGTTCAGAACAAAAACATGTTAACTTTCTTTTTTTGTAAAAAAATAAAATAAAATAAAATTAAAAAAAAAATGCCTTCCCTTTACCAAATCCAGTTTCGTTAATGTTGCTTCTGACAAGCACAACCACTTTATGAATACTGCTGTCTGAGTCTGCAGACCTGATTACTTTTAAATAAAACTATACCGAGTAACTACTCTTTAGATGGATCTGGACCTGAGATCACAATAAAAGGACAGCATTTAGGAGCCTTGCCATCAATCTGTTCTTTTTACTATATAAAAATTATTGCAGTTTAGGTTATACCTTTGAATATCACATTTCTCACCAGAAACAGCATTGAGTAATTGAGTACTGCAGAATTTAATGTTCAATACTGAGTTGTTTGATTAGACCCACATTTTATCACTCATACTATTAGCATCAGCGATTTTTAAGCCACAAGAATATATGCTTGGATTTGATGTATGGAAAATTGGAGAAATCAGGTTCAAAACACTTACTTTTCTCTTCAAGTATCAATGTCCCATGCATATCAAAACAGCTCAAATCACTGAACGTTCTGGTTAAAAACTGTAGACAAACTTCATCCGCTCTATAAAAATGAGCCACCAAAGTTAATACAGATTTGTTCAGAGCTTTGAACAATATAAGTCATGAGTGTTTTACACAAATTCAAACAGAACAGAAATAGAAGCCACTTAAATGTTATCATTGGTTGGATTCAATCTTACCAACCTGGATAGGTCTGAAATACCAACTCTCAGTGGATGAGGCCTACAAAGCCTAATTTGACCCTAATAAAGAGAGGTTATGACACTTGTTTTTGTCTATTCAATTAAACGTTTGTATTCACCTTTTTCTCTAACCAAAATCATAAATGTGCAATTCTGTTTTGCTCTGAAAGTCAGTTTTAAATATGGCAGCTCTTTTTTGCAATGTACAGATCTTACATCTATGCTGATAAAATCATGAACTAAGGATAATAACCAGAGAACTCTGAAACAAAAGTGTGTTTTGTTAGACATCTGGTTTGAATGCTTCACCTCTATTAACCTGTATTCCAAACCAGCGGAGGGCTGGAAACATTTATTTACCATATAAATGCAAACCAAGCAGCTTTTTCCTGAGAGCAAAAATGCTGTCAAACTTTGTTTGCAAGTAGAAAGTCTCATGTAGTTTGCTACATATAATTTGCCAAAGTTACTTACCTTTCTGCATGCTGGGCAGACAGTAAGTCAGAGTTTCCTCAGGTATATCATCAATTGCTGAAAAACTGTGGTCACTTTTTGGGGGATTCATAGTTAACTTTTTTTTACAAAGTCTGAAGTTTGTCCCAGATTTTAATATTTTATGTAACCAGCTCTCTTCTGATGCCGTCTTACATATGATATAGAATATGCTACTGCTAAACTTTCCCGTTAGCAGCCTTTAACATATTATCTGCATGTTTCAGCTGAAGTAAAACAGGAAAATGTTTTTTAAAAATAAGTTTTCACTTTCATCTTTCCTAGCTTGTAGTGTATACGTTATCAGCCTACTCCTACCCCCATATAAAAAGAGGGTGAGATACAGAAGAAAAATTTTCCTTTAATATCTGACTGAAATACCAGGAAAAGCTCTCAACAAATAGACTCAGACTTCAAATCCTGAAGGGACCATCATGATTTGACCTAGTCTGACCTCTTGAACATTGCAGGCCACAGAACTTCACCCACCCAACAAGAGCGTTGCTTGTCAGGTGACTCTTTGCTAACATTATACAAGGTATTTTAGTAGAACAGGAAGCAATATTGTCCCTAAAGTTTATCTCTCTCCGCTTCACTGTGGAGCTTCTGCCTAAAACTTCCTGCTGGCTCCTTGCTGCATTTGTCAAGAAGCAATATACATAACCTTACAGCTTCAATTCTGATGAAATTGAGAGTAAAATATTAGAAGCAGCATTCAAAACAATCTTATCAGCCTATACATCATCATTAGCCTGGGACAAGGAACAGAAGGTATGAGAAAAGGATAGATTCAGTAAATATGGAGTGGGTGGCTAGTTAGGCCAAGCATGGAGACCTGAGGTAGCGGGACCAGTAAATAATGATAAATGGAACATTCTTTTCTGAGGTATTTCGAGCATGGACAGAGAGAATGGAGTTATCAGCTTTTGGCAACCGGTCTCCATATGTGCTTTGGAAAAAAAACATCCGTGCCGGTTGGTTTATTTTGTTGCGTCCGTTTGGTTTGGTTTTGCTTTCAGACATTCAGTGTAAGACTTTAGCATCCCCAATTCACATAGTGGTAGCCTGGCATTAGTTGTGGGAGGTGTCCATCATACCAATCACTGAAACCCTGGTGAGACACCATAGAGAAGGGGATAAAGTCATAGCTGTCATCTCATGAACCCTGTGTTCTCAGGCAACTGACTAGAGATAGGGAAGTTTAAGTTTCTTTTGAATTATGTGCTGCAAAGTTAATTTTTTATGCAAGTCTCTAATTGATGGTTTACTTTCCTTTCTGCAGTTACAGTATCTGACAGCATAAGGCTCTGAGAGCCAGACATAAATGGAGAATTCACCAATAGAAACTGAAATATTAGTCTCCCGAGACTCCCAATGTACAGATTTCTTTGGCTTATAAAAGAGACATCAGTCATGCCTCCACTCAGAATCACCTCCAGCTGATTTCTTAGACTTAGTCATAGGCAGCTGGTAATAACTCCAGCGTGCAGATCATATGTTACAAGGGAGATGCCAAGGTGTATGCAAGGATTAGTTCAACTGACCTTTTTTTGGCAGATGTCACAAAAGATGTAAAATGACTCAGCAAATTCCACAGAGATAGATCTAGCTGTTACATTCCTTCTTCTCTACTAATTCCTTTTTTCATTCTCTTCTCTCAGTAACTCTGGTATAATCTATTCCAACAATAAACAATTGAGTAATATTGTAGTATATCAATGTTTAAAAACTTTTCCTAGCTTTCTTTTTTAATGCTTGCCCTAGTACAGTTTGCCTCTGTCCCATCTATAGGGTAATGGTATCACAGGGTGGTACCACTGGCCTGTTAAGAGATAAGGAGGCCAGTGCAGCTGTGACTCTGACTTCTCAGTTGGGTTTTAAGAGAGAGCATCTGAGCTACAGACATGGAAGATCCCGACAAAAGGGAGAGTCAGTCACGGAAGGGTAGGTGAGCACTGCCTGCGAATGAGCGATCAGCAGGTGATGGCTGCCAGAAACCAGAAAGTCCCAGAGAGAAGCTCTGGGTGGTTCCTGGGGGAAGGTTGAAGGCAGGAAATCAGTAGAGGGGTTTGCCGAGTCACTTCCCCAAGCTAGAGAGCCAGGGCTGTCGGCCAGAGAATAGCAGAGGGGCATCTCCACACTGGAGAGCTGGAGACAGAGAAACAATGAGACAGCCAGGGGACTGAACGATGCTCCACTGGTGAGAATAATCTCCCCGAAGAGTGGCTGTGGGGATTTCTGCTGGGAAGAGTAAGCTTGCAACTCCAGCTGGAATGGCTGGGGCTGTCCTGGTAAAAGGATAGGAGAGGACTCAAGAAGAGCTCAGGTGGATGGAAGATGCTAGAATGTGGTATGTGGGGATGTCGTAGATTCACAGGGTCTGGGCTATGCCCCAGCCTGGAACCAGTCCTTTGGGAGTGACCCCATTAGTAGGCCGGTCCATAAGGATCCTCAGGGTTCCACAGGGGCAGGCCTGTGGCCTCCTTGACTCCAAAAACTGGGCCTTCAGGCACCAGAGATTCCTGTCTCTCTCCAGGTCTCTCTGCAGCCAGCCCAGCCAAGCCAGATTCCTTCAGGAAACTTGTTCCTCCTTCTGGGTGCAGTGCTCCAAGTAATTGCAGCAACACCAAGCAGCCTTTCCAAAACAAGGTAACCTTTTATTAGCCACCTGGCATACAGAACCTAAAAATCCTTAAGTTAGCGCAGAGAAAGAATCAAGGCTTAAGACAGAATTCAGACTAGCCAATGCCAGGGCTTCACCCAGCCAACCTGCTGTAGATTCCATCTTGGCTCTCTTTCTCTGTCTCTCTTCCTTTATCTTAGTCCCAGTTCAGAGCCTTATGTCTCTGAGAGCTCAGTGCTAAAGACAGCCACCAGACACCTCTCCCATTGGTTCTCCAGCTTGGGGCCTATGCTGTGCATCCTGCAGAGCAGTGGGGGAAATCTCCTTCCTGTTGGTAGCTAGGTATGAATATCCCAGCCATTGGGATTTCCATAGTCTCTTCTAGCTCCTCCATTCTCATAAGTAGACTTTATTCAGTTGGTTAATGACTCCAGTCTCCATCCAGGCTGCTACGTGAGTCAAACACCTCATCCCTTCCCTTTACACTCAGTGCCTAGCAACACAAAGCCCAGAGGGAAATTGAGGCACACATATGAATCCTAAAAATATTAACAATATTCCCACATTTAAACACAGGGGCATTGAGGGGGACTAGACATTGTGCAGTTTTAGAGGGTTACATGTACCAAGCATGATAAATGGACTATATTTGGGGACTTTTGTTATGGACTGCTTTGCACTATGTTTTGTAATAAACTGGCCTCAAGGCAGGAGAACCTGATATGGTGTTACTGGGGGGCTCTGAAGGAGGAAAACTGAAGCAGACATGCCTGTTCTAGCACTCCGGGTGGTGCTGCCCTATACAAATAGCTCTAGTTTAAAAAAATTTTTTCTCAGAAGTATTAACAGTGAAGCTGTAAAAGAATTTCTGCTTGATGCCAAAGTAATATTAGCAATGTTAGATTAACCAGTTCTTCACTCACTCAGTCTTATGTTTTAGTGGAGCCGGAATATGAACCTAGTTCTTTCAATGGAACTTCATGTATGACAGCTAAGCTTGAGGTAATCGTGGCTCATTAATTCAAGTCATGTTGGCCAAAATTGTAAGGTTAACATTTCATAGATATAATCCCATGTATAAATCATATAGTGAAAAATGTTCATTTTCCTTTGGACCTTGAAATGTGATCACTTTACCTTCTTACAGCAGTTGCTTTGACTAGCTCTGAATTTCATTCTTCATTGAAAGTGAAATTTCAGAAAAGTTAGAGGACGTGAAGTTGTGACTGGACAACACGCTGGGGAATGTGCTATAGATTTATTGTAGTAAATGTTTCATTGGCTTGGAGGAGGGAGTGGAAGATCTAATAGGTCTTTTCCATGTCTTAGTTCTAGGATTCTGTGATATCTGACAACCCTGGCTTTTGAAATGTGTTTTTTTAATAGACACACACATGACATCAGTGAGAGCTAGACACGTGCCTGGCTGAGAAAATAGACCTCTATAGAATTGTGTCAATGAAGCTTACTATTCTGAGTGATCATTTCCCCCATGTTTCAAACCCTCATTCAGTTGAAGCTGAGAGCTGGGTCTCTTTGGGAAACCAGCTGGATAGATCACAGTGAAGCACAATGAAAGAGGATGTACTTTTATTTAATCTTGTTTGATTCTTGACTTTGAAAGCTTCACAGTACATTCAGGAGAAGGTGAAGGTTTTTCACTGCACCCAAAGAATTAACAATCCATATCTCATATGTTTGAACATAGTTGTTCCTCTTCAGACAATGTGTTAACCATTGTTTAAATTCTGTAAATAATTTGCAAGATTAATATCCATTTTAACTGTTAATCTGCAAATCTGTGACAAACCATGAACTATATTTTTCCCGTTAGAGAACCATCACATATATCAACTTTGATGTTTCAGGGGTCTCTGTGTTGCCTATTGAACTGTGGAACTTGATAAAGTGCATTTGCAAACTGCATTTCACTCTCATACTGTAGCTATTATATTTTACACTTCAGACAAACTACTTTAATATGATGTACATTGGCAAATGGATTGTCTTGTTGTTAATACAATGGATCTCCTGAGTCAGGAGACATAACTTCTGCTTTGCCAACCACTTTAGGTCTGATTCTATACCACAAAAGTCAATAAGAGTATTGCTGTTGATTTCAACAGCAGCAGGACAGGATTTATGGATAAGCTTCTCTTTGCTTCAGTTTTCTCATCTGTGAATTGGGTAACAATACCTAATTAGTGACAGATGTGTTGTGTCAGGGGCTCTGGAACGGGGGGGGGGGGGAAACCAAGGGGCTATGCCCTTCCACTTTTTACCAGCCATAAGGGCCAGCAATGGGGGGATTCTTGGGGGGGGGGGGGGCGGAAGAGGTGTGTGGGGGCAGGGCTTCAGGAAGAAGGGGCGGCACAAGGGTGGGGCCTCAGGGGAAGGGGTGATGCAGGGTTGGGCCTGAGGGAAGGTGCGGCACGGAGGGTGGACCACAGTTTGGGTACCAGCAGGCCCCCCTCCCACAAACTTTTAGGGACCGTCCACCACTCCTGTGTTGTGTATTCATTTGAGTTCGGAAAGCACTTTGAGAAGTTTGGATGGAAAGTGTGACAGAAATGTAAAGATTACTACTCATTTTAGAGTATTGCAAAACAATATGAAAGTAACTTAAAACAATTCAGCCTGACTCACAGTAGACAGCACTTGAAACTTCGGAGGCTGTGGGCATCTATTCATGCGGTCATACAGTCGTGTATATATAATGGTACTAATTTAATACCAGCCCAAATTGGGTTGCTTGGGAGGATATATAAAATAAATCTTCTCAGACATTAATTTTGTCTGGCATTTTGGAAAATGTAGAACTCAATGAAAACAATGGTTCACTTTCTAAAAGACCATCTCCAGGAGTGCATCTATTATCAGCCTCTTGCAGCAGAGTAGACATCCATGGTAATATTAACCTCCAGCTATTAACTGCTGTGCCGGCTATCTTTCCTCCCTCATCCCACTATTGACTTTGAGCCAGGTTAAAAGTCTCAGGGAAAGTACTGAAAAGCTATCGCCATTATTTTCTTAGGGAGGAATGATTCCTTATTAGCAGCTCTCTCGTGTTGGCTATTATGTTCCATTGTGTTGTTGGCTATTGGCTATTATGTTCCGTTGGCTATTATGTTCCATTGTATTTGCCTCGTGGGATATCATAGAGACAGTTCTTTTTAAGATGAATACAGTTACCCATATAAACTATGGATGGGTGAATGGTATAACATCCTTATGCAGCTGATCATGCCCTACCTGCTACTCGTGCTTCTGGGATAGACTTCTAGTATGCTGGTATTGTAAAGTGGATTACAGTGACATTGCACCATGGTAGCAAGTGTGCTGAACCCAAATTTGCAAAAAGGACCAGAGAGGACCAATTAGGACAGGCTCAGATTGTTTTTGAAACCATTTGCCCAAGAATAATTAAAATAGCCAACTTTCCGCTTTCCTTTCCGAGACTCACTCATAGAAAGAAAATTGCAGGAAGCAGCCACTTGAAAAGAGTTTTCCGCCATTTGAAGAAAGGATGCCTTAAAAGGCATCCTATCTGAGCTGCACTATATTCACCTATCCCACTGAGCCAGGGATAGAATGGAACCGAAACCAGTGCTTATTAGCTGTAAGCCCGGCTTTGCAACTGATTTCCGTGTGCGGCCTTAGGAAAACAGACAGAGAAGGTTAAATAGTAACCCATACGTTAACTGGCAATAATCATCCTTAGATCTTTATGTGGCCTTAGGAGGGTTGTTCAAGTCAGTGTCTGTAAGCTGCTGAGAAGGAAGTATTTCAGCAAAGGATGTCCCAACTTTGGCCCATAGAATGCTGAGCAAGATCCCATTTTAACTTTGTGAATTTTCACAAACACAAACTGATGCTTTTACTAGTGAAATAAGCTGTTTAACAGGAAAGTGGAAACATTTTGTATTTATGATGTCTTTTCCTAGGAAGGTAAGTAAAAATGTTTCTTGGGAAGAAGGGGAGAGCTTCACACACATCTTCTGACTCTTACCTGATCCTTCTCCACAGTGGTTGGGGACCTAGTGAGTTGACCTCTGGCATCGTCTCAGCCAGTGGTCTGTACCAAATGCTTTTACTCCAGCTTCCAGCAGCCACTTAAAACTCCATTGGCTTTGAATAAGTAGTTTGTGCATTGCAACAACTGCAAGTCATTCCCAAGTGAGTGAAAATAAGTGACATTTCAAATTATTCCTTTGTGTATGCTATTTTTTCACAACCTCATTGCAAGGCCTAGAGGAGAGTGCAGCTATCTGGCTGTTCACATTAAAAGTCGATGATGAATCTTACCATCAGTCTTACTATCTTGATTGAAAAAGCCACCTCTAAATTTACCTGGTATCAGTTACTTTTGAGGCTCCCAACAATTGCTGGAATTTGTTGAGTTATCGTTTTAAACAATGATTCTCTTAAAATTGCTCCATTTGCATCTCATCTTCTCCTTGGTAAATTTCTTAAATCTGTTTAGCTACCAAACTGAAGCAAGACAATACTACAATGTTGCCATTTAAAAATTCAGCATTTCCCAAAGTGACATCCCAGTATCAGTTGTTAGCTCCATTTAACAGGTGGGGAATTGAGGCACAGATTTTTCCCTTTTTTTAAAAACCTGGTATTTAAGCTTTAATTTAATAGCTCTTCAAAGCAGTGCATTGGTAGTATTTACAGTGGAAAAGCAATATGAAACCATTTTAATACTATTTCCTAACCTTTTCCCACCCTTGCCCACGTGCGCATGTGCACCCACCACACACATACACACTAACTACCCTATTGTGTTATAAACCCACAGGTTTAAACATGTTCAGTGAAATCGAACACTGGCCTAAGGAGATTGACTAGTGTCCTCCCCAACACTGCCTATACACACAAGCTGCAAAGTGCATTTGGTATTATGGAATGTGACAGGGTTGAGGCTCACCACCGCAGCACCTCCTGTTGGTACCTCCCGGGAATTAGCTCAGTCCATGTGGAGCGCCCTCCGCTGGTGGTGTCCCATCCATCTCTCACCCTCTGTTGCCATTTGAACCCGAGTTGCTCCCTTCTCGCAGCATCCTCTTCAGGACACTGCCCTCCGGCAGTGCCCCCCTAGTCCACACTCACCCCCTTGCAGGGGGCAGGGATTAACAGCAGTCCTTCTGCTTTACCCCAGCCACCATGGCCAACCACACCCCCAAAGTCTAACCCCTTCTGTCAGGGGTCAGGTGCAGTCCGCTATGGCCACTTCTAATGGCCAGGTATAATGGAAGGGGGAAAGGGGAGACTCAGGCCGGCCCTCTATTCTGGGTCCCAGCAGAGGGACCCTCTGGTGGCAGTTTCCCTACCCTCCTTCACTCCCCTTGTCGGCCTCTCCTCTCTGGGCCACTTCCCCTTCAGCCCCTTTGCATCTTGTGGGCCCTTCTATCAGGGCCTGCAGCCTGGCAGGTACCAGACTGGAGTTCCCTTCTTCTCCCCTCTGCTGCACTGTCACAGGTGCTGGTCTCCTCACTCAGGAGACAGACCTTCCCCCTTTGAAAGTCTGGGAGCAACTGCCTGCCTCTTGCCTGGGCAGCCTTTATATAGGGCCTAGCCTGGCCCTGATTGGCTGCCTCTTGCTCAGCCCTGATTGGCTCCCTGCAGGCCCTCTCTGATTGGTTGCCTGTTTGCGCAGCCGCTCTGGCCTGCTGTAGCCCAATCTGGCCTGGGGGTTGGGCCAATGTTCCCTCTAATTTTTAACAGGCCATGTGCGCAAAAATTTCTTCTGTGCCGCCGCCAAAGCAAAAAAATAAATAAATAAAAGCCACCGCCAAAGCCGGAGTGCATCCAGTGTTTCGCCATGTGCGCGGGGTTTAAGATCTGTGTGCGTGCGCACACGCACACAGCTTAGAGGGAACAGGGGGTGGGGCATCGCCCCACCACATGGAACATCAATATTTTTAGGGAAAGTGAAGTCTTAAATCAGGACAAAGTATTCTGATATGAAAAAGGAGATTAAATTACAGTTTGTGTGAGTCTGCATTTTTATTTGAAAACAAAGGGCTGTAAAGCAATCCATCATTCACTCTTCCAGGAGGAACGTCTGATGCAATTAACTTAGAAGTCACCTTCTTTCCTGCTATTGTAACTTCCCTAGATTAACTTTCTCCATCAAATAAAAAACAAAATATTTCTGCTGCCTACCTTTATAATTTTTAATGAGCCAGCCACACTTACGATCGTTGCTGGGATCACAAAGCTAGCTCTCAGTGTTACCATCAGTGGGTCTCTTATGCAATACTGAGTAGGACACATTCCACTCAAATAGCTCCACACCACCACTACTCCCTATATCAGCTCCCCTCAGATTTTCTGTACATAGGAGGCAAACACCCTTAGCATCTGAACTAGTTCCACTTCTCCTTGCCTCCCCCAACTCCATCTTTTTGGGAGGATAGCCCTACCAGTCATTGACTTAGCTCCTGCTCCCCTTTCATTGACTGCCCACTCTCACCAACAGGAAGCAACAGATGGGGGAGATTAGTTTAAAAGGTAGTTTAACTCACCTGTCTTTTGAAGATTCGGGCTGTACCCAGAATAAAAATCCTTTCTCCTTTTACCGGATAGTGCAGGTTCAATGGTGTTCTTTGGCATCCAGGAGAGATTGGATTTGCTGTAGTGTCTCTTCAGTAATGTGCAAGTGTCCAACAGCATCTGGAAGAGGGCAACATGACATTTCTCTAAACCAGAATTCCATAACCCTCTGAAGTGACCAGGGTCAACACTGGTAAAAGGGCGCTGGTCTCCTTTCCACAGAGAGATCCTCCAACCAAGGTGGGCAGAAGCTGACTACTGGCTATATCTTTGTAACCTTTTAAAGCCCCAGAGGTTTTTCTGTTTGTGCACAGTGCTCCCAAATAGGACCCTCTGCTTTCAGGAAAGGGAGCTGAATGCTCAAATCCTGTCTGTTATGAGCTGGCCTAGAGGGATACACTGGCCTTTTGGTTGGTGTCTTTCTTTGTGGAAGAAAGATGTAGAGCTCTGCATTAAAGGATTTCTGGAATAAGTGGTGTCTTTCAGAGTGTTGGGGCCGGTGGCATTAGCTTTCATCTTCAGCCACAGTTACACAGCAGGGCCTTAAGTTTCTGTTTCCTGATGAATGCCAGGTGCTTACAGCCATGTGTGCAAGCATCTATCCTGGAGGTGGCTACTCTATGCCCTGGTCTACACTAGGACTTTAGGTCGAATTTAGCAGCGTTAAATCGATGTAAACCTACACCCGTCCACACGATGAAGCCCTTTATTTCGACTTAAAGGGCTCTTAAAATCGATTTCCTTACTCCACCCCTGACAAGTGGATTAGCGCTTAAATCGGCCTTGCCGGGTCGAATTTGGGGTACTGTGGACCCAATTCGACGGTATTGGCCTTCGGGAGCTATCCCAGAATGCTCCATTGTGACCGCTCTGGACAGCACTCTCAACTCAGATGCACTGGCCAGGTAGACAGGAAAAGAACTGTGAACTTTTGAATCTCATTTCCTGTTTGGCCAGCGTGGCAAGCTGCAGGTGACCATGCAGAGCTCATCAGCAGAGGTGACCATGATGGAGTCCCAGAATCGCAAAAGAGCTCCAGCATGGACTGAACGGGAGGTACGGGATCTGATCGCTGTATGGGGAGAGGAATCCGTGCTATCAGAACTCCGTTCCAGTTTTCGAAATGCCAAAACCTTTGTCAAAATCTCCCAGGGCATGAAGGACAGAGGCCATAACAGGGACCCGAAGCAGTGCCGCGTGAAACTTAAGGAGCTGAGGCAAGCCTACCAGAAAACCAGAGAGGCGAATGGCCGCTCCGGGTCAGAGCCCCAAACCTGCCGCTTCTATGATGAGCTGCATGCCATTTTAAGGGGTTCAGCCACCACTACCCCAGCCGTGTTGTTTTACTCCTTCAACGGAGATGGAGGCAACACGGAAGCAGGTTTTGGGGACGAAGAAGATGATGATGATGATGAGGTTGTAGATAGCTCACAGCAAGCAAGCGGAGAAACCGGTTTTCCCGACAGCCAGGAACTGTTTCTCACCCTGGACCTGGAGCCAGTACCCCCCGAACACACCCAAGGCTGCCTCCTGGACCCGGCAGGCGGAGAAGGAACCTCTGGTGAGTGTACCTTTTTAAAATACTATACATGGTTTAAAAGCAAGCATGTGAAAGGATTACTTTGCCCTGGCATTCGCGGCTCTCCTGGATGTACTCCCAAAGCCTTTGCAAAAGGTTTCTGGGGAGGGCAGCCTTATTGCGTCCTTCATGGTAGGACACTTTACCACTCCAGGCCAGTAATACGTACTCGGGAATCGTTGTACAACAAAGCATTGCAGTGTATGTTTGCTGGCGTTCAAACAACATCCGTTCTTTATCTCTCTGTGTTATCCTCAGGAGATTGAGATATCATTCATGGTCACCTGGTTTAAATAGGGTGCTTTTCTTCAGGGGACACTCAGAGGAGCCCGTTCCTGCTGGGCTGTTTGCCTGTGGCTGAACAGAAATGTTCCCCGCTGTTAGCCACGGGGAGGGGGGAGGGTTGAGAGGGTAGCCACGCGGTGCGGGGAGGCAAAATGCGACCTTGTAACGAAAGCACATGTGCTATGTATGTAATGTTAACAGCAAGGTTTACCCTGAAAGAGTGTAGCCACTGTTTTATAAAAGGTGTCTTTTTAAATACCGCTGTCCCTTTTTTTTTCTCCACCAGCTGCATGTGTTTCAATGATCACAGGATCTTCTCCTTCCCAGAGGCTAGTGAAGATTAGAAAGAAAAAAAACGCACTCGTGATGAAATGTTCTCTGAGCTCATGCTGTCCTCCCACACTGACAGAGCACAGACGAATGCGTGGAGGCAAATAATGTCAGAGTGCAGGAAAGCACAAAATGACTGGGAGGAGAGGTGGCGGGCTGAAGAGAGTAAGTGGCAGGCTGAAGAGAGTAAGTGGCGGGCTGAAGACAGGGCTGAAGCTCAAATGTAGCGGCAGCGTGATGAGAGGAGGCAGGATTCAATGCTGAGGCTGCTGGAGGACCAAACCAGTATGCTCCAGTGTATGGTTGAGCTGCAGCAAAGGCAGCTGGAGCACAGACTGCCACTACAGCCCCTGTGTAACCAACCGCCCTCCTCCCCAAGTTCCATAGCCTCCACACCCAGACGCCCAAGAACGCAGTGCGTGGGCCACCGGCCAACCAGCCACTCCACCACAGAGGATTGCCCAAAAAAAAAGAAGGCTGGCATTCAATAAATTTTAAAGTTGTAAACTTCTAAAGTGCTGTGTGGCATTTTCCTTCCCTCCTCCACCACCCCTCCTGGGCTACCTTGGTAGTCATCCCCCTGTTTGTGTGATGAATGAATAAAGAATGCATGAATGTGAAGCAACAATGACTTTATTGCCTCTGCAAGCAATGATCAAAGGGAGGAGGGGAGGGTGGTTAGCTTACAGGGAAGTAGAGTGAACCAAGGGACGGGGGGTTTCATCAAGGAGAAACAAACAGAACTTTCACACCGTAGCCTGGCCAGTCATGAAACTGGTTTTCAAAGCTTCTCTGATGCGTGCCATGCCCTCCTGTGCTCTTCTAACCGCCCTGGTGTCTGGCTGCGCGTAACCAGCAGCCAGGCGATTTGCCTCAACCTCCCACCCTGCCATAAACGTCTCCCCCTTACTCTCACAGATATTGTGGAGCACACAGCAAGCAGTAATAACAGTGGGAATATTGGTTTCACTGAGGTCTAAGCGAGTCAGTAAACTGCGCCAGCGCGCCTTTAAACGTCCAAATGCACATTCTACCACCATTCTGCACTTGCTCAGCCTGTAGTTGAACAGCTCCTGACTATTGTCCAGGCTGCCTGTGTATGGCTTCATGAGACATGGCATTAAGGGGTAGGCTGGGTCCCCAAGGATACATATAGGCATTTCAACGTCCCCAACAGTTATTTTCTGGTCTGGGAATAAAGTCCCTTCCTGCAGCTTTTGAAACAGACCAGAGCTCCTGAAGATGTGGGCGTCATGTACCTTTCCCGGCCATCCCACTTTGATGTTGGTGAAACGTCCCTTGTGATCCACCAGAGCTTGCAGCACTATTGAAAAGTACCCCTTGCGGTTTATGCACTCGCCGGCTTGGTGCTCCGGTGCCAAGATAGGGATATGGGTTCCGTCTATGGCCCCACCACAGTTAGGGAATCCCATTGCAGCAAAGCCATCCACTATGACCTGCACATTTCCCAGGGTCACTACCCTTGATATCAGCAGATCTTTGATTGCGTGGGCTACTTGCATCACAGCAGCCCCCACAGTAGATTTGCCCACTCCAAATTGATTCCCGACTGACCGGTAGCTGTCTGGCGTTGCAAGCTTCCACAGGGCTATCGCCACTCGCTTCTCAACTGTGAGGGCTGCTCTCATCTTGGTATTCATGCGCTTCAGGGCAGGGGAAAGCAAGTCACGAAGTTCCATGAAAGTGCCCTTACGCATCCGAAAGTTTCGCAGCCACTGGGAATCGTCCCAGACCTGCAACACTATGCGGTCCCACCAGTCTGTGCTTGTTTCCCAAGCCCAGAATCAGCGTTCCACAGCATGAACCTGCCCCATTAGCACCATGATGCATGCATTGGCAGGGCCCATGCTTTGAGAGAAATCTGTGTCCATGTCCTGATCACTCACCTGACCGCGCTGACGTCGCCTCCTCGCCCGGTATCGCTCTGCCAGGCTCTGGTGCTGCATATACTGCTGGATAATGCGTGTGGTGTTTAATGTGCTCCTAATTGCCAAAGTGAGCTGAGCGGCCTCCATGCTTGCCTTGGTATGGCGTCCGCACAGAAAAAAGGCGCGGAACGATTGTCTGCCGTTGCTCTGACAGACGGAGGGGCAACTGACGACACGGCTTACAAGTTGGCTTCAGGGAGCTAAAATCAACAAAGGGGGTGGCTTTACATCAAGGAGTATTTCAGGCAGGACGTCACGGAGGGTTCCAATAAGAAATGTTGCACCTCAATTATTGTTCTTATTGGAACAAGGAGGTTAGTTTGGCCTCTGATTGATACATGGCTAGATTTACCTCGCTGCACCTTCTCTGTGAGTGACTGCAGTGTGACCTAGAGGAATGAGTCCCCTAGACGGGGGAGGGAGGGGAAGCAAATGAGTACAAAACAAATCTGGTCTATTTCTTGTTTTGATCCACTCCATCTATCTTTTACATCTTTGGCTGGCAGCAGACGGTGCAGAAGGACTGCATGCCATCCACATCTCATGGCTGCCCGGCAGAAGATGATGCAATAGGACTGCTAGCAATCCGTATCGCCTGCCTGCTCACCATAAGACGGTTCAATAGGACTGACTGCAGGACTAAAGAGAATGACCTGGTCAAGTCACTCCAAATTTAGTCCCTGCGCCCATGTCTGCCCAGGCGCTCCTGGCCGACGTGGCCAGGAGCACCTCGGACATGACGATGACGGCTACCAGTCGTACTGTACCATCTGCTGCCACAAGGCAAGGGGTTGATGCTGCTGTGTAGCAATGCAGTACCACGTCTGCCAGCACCCAGGAGACATAGGGTGACGGTTACCTGAGCGGGCTCCATGCTTGCCGTGGTATGGCGTCTGCACAGGTAACTCAGGAAAAAAGGCACGAAACGATTGTCTGCCCTTGCTTTCATGGAGGGAGGGAGGGAACGGGGGCCTGACGATATGTACCCAGAACCACCCGTGACAATGTTTTAGCCCCATCAGGCATTGGGATCTCAACCCAGAATTCCAGTGGGCAGCGGAGACTGCGGGAACTGTGGGATAGTCACCGCCAGTGCAACGCTCTGGAAGTCGACTCTAGCCTCGGTACTGTGGAAGCACTCCGCTGAGTTAATGCACTTAGAGCATTTTCTGTGGGGACACACACACTCGAATATATAAAACCGATTTCTAAAAAACCGACTTCTATAAATTCAACCTAATTCCGTAGTGTAGACATACCCTATTGCTTATTTGACAGAAAGAGGTACTAAGAAGGACATGGCAAGGAAACACAGCTTTTTCTTTCAAAAATTCATTGAGCAGACACTGAGGGAAGGTGTGCTGCAGCGAACAACCAAGAGGCACATAGTGATCCCAGGGAGGAACTGATGGCTTCTCTACAGGAGCACAGAACTATACCTCCCATTATAGCCAACATCGAGCTATTTCCTGTTCGTATGAGGTGTATGGAACCCAGGGGAGAATCTCTTACAACTGGGACCTTGGAGAAAATCTTGATACAGTTCTTAACAGCTGATTAGAACAGTAGTAAAGTTTTCTATAAGTGTAAGTTTTTATGGCGTGACTGCCATTGATTGAAGTACAGAATCAGTGCATTTTCTGAGGCAGTTAGAATCCGTGTTTTTGATAATAGTAAATTCAAGAATTATCAGTCTAATCATCTAGACTGTACACTGTCAGTGTAAGCCAATATAGTGATGGATTCATTTAGTTTAAATGGTTTGACATTTCAAATGAAACAAAGTGATTACATTACTCTGTTCTAACAGGAGAATGGTCTTTCACTTCAAAAATAAATGCCCCAGTTTCCCCTCTACATGTTATATTCCTTTCACTGACATTATCTCTTCAGTAATTCTCAAACTAAGCTAGACACGGTTTGGATTTGTTGTCATGAAAGTCCTTATGTAAGTAGCTCTTTAGAAGGCATGACCCATATACCTGATACACAATTGTACACTTGTCAAAGGATGCGGAGCTGTTTCTGGACATCAAAGTTACAATAACTCATTTCTATTTGATTTGTTTTAAATTCCTTTATGCATATTAACAAACTTAGGCATTTAAAAAAATTGTTTGTGGGCACTTTGTTATAAGGCAGACCACTCAAGACTATGAAATATCTTTTAAATATCTTTTCAGGCAAACTGTAGAATTCAAAAGTGCTAACTGTGCCAAAAATTTATCCTCTTGCTGCAGAGAACCCCAGGTAAGCATGAATAGCTACACTGCTATAAGGGATACCAGATTAAAAATTAACAATTCAATTGCATGGAATATTGGAGATAGCATCACAATTAGCTTTATAAAACGGCACCATCCTTTATGAAGCTTTTTCTTTGCCTCTTAATGCTATTTGTCTGATAACCACTTGCCAACAAAGACATTATATGAATTACAATGAGTTATACAAAGCATTGGACAACTGTAATGTTCTATTGATTTCCCCTTAAAAAAAATCCTTCATTTTGTGCCCCAAATATATAGCTAAAGAAGTGGAAGACCTAGACTATAGGCTTAGTCCAGATTTGTGTGTATATATTCACAAGAAATCCAAATTAAACTACAGACATTACAGTGGTTTTCTGGGAAAATAAATACAGAGCAAGTGTGTTCCATTACAGATATTTTTGTACAACTCAGTTCATTTGCCCCCAAGCAGACATTTCTGAGGTCCAAAGCTAAGATCTGATCTTCTCCCCAATAAGGTCTTGCAGCCAAGAGGTTTTTCCAGTAGTAATTCATAAAATATACCTAGACTATAATAGAAGTCTGCATATAGCTATTTTTCTTGCAGTATTAAGGTTCTCTTTACCATGTCCTCATTTTATCTAATCTACAGTCTACATCCATTCTGAAGAGATGAAATAATGAAAAGCAATAAGTTAAACATTTGACACACATAGCAATTCAGTGTAGTGATTCATTTTATAACATTATCTAAGCTCTGATAGAAATGACTCAGGGATCTTCCTGGTTTGGCTACTTTTGAATTAATTCTAATCACCTCTCTTATACCCTCCTCCCCCGAGGACCACCCAATTGTGCACAGCGACGAGTGCCTCCTGTAGGGTACTGAACATCCTCAACTCCTGTGAGTGCCATAGGTGCTCAGATAGATGTCAGCAGTGATGGGTATGAGAACTTAAGGGAACTTGAGGGAACAGAATTCAGCACCCAGTACTTTACAGAAACCCACAGTACCGTACAAGATTGGGTCCCAAGCTCCTAGCAACATGGGCTAGTCCTGAAGTCCTTACACAGCTCAAGTTCCCATGGAAGACACCAAGAAATATTTAGATGTAGTTAGGCACAAACAGCTTATCTGGTGCAGCGACTGTGTGGTGCCCTCTCAGGCCTTGTTATATCCCCAGTCTCTGGAGCTCCACTGCCTTTGAGCATAACATCAGTGCAGAATATCAACCCTTCTGAAAATCCGTGTAATGCAGACAAACAATGGCAGCTGCCAGTTTAGACACAGCATAAACTTTCTGAATCTACAAGACTGAGTTGGTGTATCTATATAATACCATTTACCACTATGCTAACCACTTGGCTTTTAAATAATCTTCAGTCTTTCCAAGAGGGGGCACAGCACTTAGGCAAACCACATTTCCGTATTCCTTTTTGGAATTATCAAAGTCAGCATTATCTAATTAGGTCTACTTCCTGTGGCTTGTTCAGTCTCACTTATCAGACATAGTGGAAAATATTTCTAATAATAATCCACCAGAAATCTGCTTCCATATCTAGTGTTGGTCTGCATATAACAGAAATCTTTTCATTTTAGTTTTAAAGTATTGCTTCATTCAACAAGCTGGCTGCTGGCTGACATACAATCTAACCTAAAGGCTATGGATCAGCAGGTAAATGCAGAAATTCCATTAGTTTTCAGACCTGGGGTTTATGCCTTTCCTTTCAAATGAAATCAAAATCCTACACATGAATAGGTAAAGCACAGAATATAGATTCTTTCTTAAAACCATCTGGTTACCTATTGCATGAGTCCAAAAAGAAAGTAGTTTCTGCATCTTGTAGATACGGTGTATCTTGTGCTCAATGTCTCTGACAAGGATAGTAAATAGCAGACATTAAAGAGATCCATTTTGAGGAAAAATTAAAACTGTGACTAATGTTATATAAGAAAAAGTGAAATCCTGCTCGGGTGCAAAGACAGAGAAATTCAGATATGTTTAGTATTAATAAAAACCACTCCAAGCTTGTATAATTCTGAATTCCTTACGTAAACCTGAATTTAAAGTCATAGGCTAACTTGTGGTGCTTAATCTCTGCCAGGGCTTGCAAAGCTAAGCCCTGGCAACTCCAGGCTTGGCAGTTCATAGCCTGGGCATGTCTGAGCTTGTCGCATCTGTTATGAATGTAAAAATATTGCTTGAGCCCCGGCACCTCTTTCATTACAAATTAAACACTGCTAACTTGTCAAGGCTTTAGAGGTTCTGGCAACGAACATCCTCATTTATTGCCAGGGTGAGGAATTATATAGGCATAGTGAGATACTGCATATTGCAAAATGTTCAGAATGTTTAGGAAAACAATTTCCTTTCTAAACAGAAAGATAAAACAGTAATAAAGGGAAATTTCATTCCCTTATTACAGAAGTGTAGATGTTGATCAGTAATCAGACTGCCTACCCAGCTTTATATATAAAGACAAAAGATTTATGAATGAACATGATACCTGAAACTGTAAAGTTACTGTTTGCTGCAAAGAAATGTATTAATGTGAAGTACTTCTAAACACTTACATCCATATTTTGACATAGCATATGTAGCAAATCTCAAAACTGATAGTGAATGGACCTACTTCGCAATTGGTTTGAACAGAAAGAAAAAACAAAAAAAAAATGGGTGAATATATACATTCATGTATGTATTAGACATGGGCCTAATCCAAAACCCCACATACAAGCAACCCCAGATTTGTGGCACGTTCAAATCTGCATCCAAATTTTGTGGCTCATGCCCATTTCTAGTATATGTGTATATTACTCTAGAATTCTCCCACATTGTGTTTTGATCCAAAGTGTGGGGCTATTGTGTGGTTGTCTTTTCAGTATAGCAAAGGATTCTCACTGAGCAAGGGGAGGAAAATTAATTGTGATTAGATATTGTATTCCCACTAATAGATATGGTTTTGTCTGTCGCCTTAAGACTCATTTCTGTCAATTCAGCTGGGGAAAGTGTTTCACTTCTTTTTCATTTATTCAGTGTAATTTTTCCCTCGTAGACCAGCTCAATTTTTTTCATTGCAGTGAGACATTATACAGGAGTGAAAGTTATTCATTTGGTGAGCCTTCTATTTTCATGCAAGTATAAAGCATCTCTTTCATTTGACTTTTGAATTTCCTATTTTTCTTTGGCTGTGGGTTTGACAGCCTCTGGGTTCATTTCGTACTAATGTTATGTGGTAACATTTATGCTTATCTGGGAGCTTGCCGCCCCTCCTTTGATTCCTATCTAATGCCGTTGTGTCCTGGTAGGTGGTGGGTTTCTGGTTTTCCCAATAGAAACGTATCACAGTTGCCATAGGGAATACAATAGACGCAGCTGTCCACATAGTGTGATAGGATTTTGCCATTTTGCTTATTTGTGCAGAACAGTAGATGTTACACCAGTTGACTCTGAGCAGACAAATTAATAAACTGAAGCCATAAAATGCCTCACTAAAGTCATAGCAATACTGTGATTGGCTAAGACCCTAAGACAAAATCAAAATGGCTATGGTCTTTCCTATGTTCTCACAGCACTCAGCAGCTGGAAAACTGGCTTAACTGGCCCCATCAATATTCCCCTGGAGTAAGAGGATCTTTGGGTGGTATACAGCAAGCCTGGTGGCTCTATGATGGCCCTTCTCCTGCCCCTGGAAGAAGGGCTGTAGCCAAAGAAAAGAGAGTGTGGCTAGACTGGATTCTCCCTGTCCCCAGCTGCCAGAAAAGCTACCCTAAATTGTGCTTGGTGACTGACCTAGTCACCAAGCTGAGAAAGGCCAGGATCAGGAATGCATAAAGGTGATTTAGACCGGTGTTTTTCAATCGGGGTACAGAGAGGTCTTCCAAGGGGTTCATCAGTTCATCTAGATATTTGCTGAATTTTACAACAGGCTACATAAACACTAGCAAAGTCAGTACAAACTAAAATTTCATACAGACAATGACTTGTTTATACTGCTGTATATACTTTACGCTGAAATGTAAGTACAGTATTTATATTCCAATTGATTTATTTTATAATTACATGTTAAAAATGAGAAAGTAAGCAATTTTTCAGTGTGCTGTGATACTTCTGTATTTTTATGTCTGATTTTGTAAGCAAGTAGTTGTTAAGTGAGATGAAACTTGGGCTACACAAGACAATCAGACTCCTGAAAGGGGCACAGTAGTCTGGAAAGGTTGAGAGCCACTAATTTAGACCACGTTTGCCCACACCCCACTGAGTTGCAGGTTGCAGATCCAGTAAATCCCAGCATTAGCATGGCCAGATGTCTTGGTTTATGTAGCACCTTTCATCAAATTGCTTTACAAACTACACGGGTGCATGAATCCTTTCACATGCTATGGAGATGTGGCCACTTCAGGGGGGAATGTGGAAGCTGTTTGGCAGCACAATAACAAGGTGCGGCAGCATAGGGGAAGTGAAGAATAGTGTACTTAGTTGAGCACCTCCAACGTCATTTGGTGACATTGATTCAGTGCCAACATACAGAGGAGAATTCTCCTACTGAACCATTTCCTAAAGCAACCTGGATTTTCCTTAAAGGTCTCTTATCCAAGTATTGACCAGAACTGACACTTCTTAGCTTGCAAGAGCTGATGAGATAATAATTCAAGGTGGCACGACTGCAGGTGTGTGATAAGGAGTTACAGTGTTAAGAAGAAACAGGCACTACCTCGTACAGAAAATTAAAAACACTCAACACAGACATTAGTCAGTATATAAGCATACTCCTTTTCGATACAGACACATTACAATGTATATTTAACTCTCTATAGAGAATATGTAAGTATAGATGCAATAGATCATGGTATGCGGAGGTATGAAGGATTTATTGGCCCGCATTTAGGTTGACCTGCATTGTTCATGGCCTTGCTATTTGTGAGTAGTGTCATCATCCCAACGCATGCTAATAAAATCTTCATACCATATCACCAGGGGTGAAAATAATATTAAATTCTTGCCGGAAGGGGCGGGGCCTTAGGTGAAAGGGGCAGGGCCTTGGGTGAAAGGGGTGGGGCTGGTGGTCAGCCTCCCCCAGCCAAACCATCCGCACTTGGCCTTGCCCGCATCACTCAGGCTCCGGCAGCGATTTCAAAGGGCCCGGGGCTCCAGTGGCTGGGAGCCCTGGGCCCTTTTAAGTTGCCAGCCCTGGGGAAGTTGCCCCTTTTGCTCCCCCCTGCCGGTAGGGTCCCCGCCGATGGGGGGGAAAAAGGGGCAGCACTTTAACATCAGCTGCATACGGGCTGGTACCGGCTTCTTACTGGTTCGCCATACCAGCCCGTACCGGCCCACTTTCACTCCTGCATATCACCCCATTATGTCTTCTCTGATAGGATCTCTGCATGAGCATATATATATATATGTTATGTATAGAATAATCCTATTTACTAATACTTACCATACCATGTATCTGAGATCATGTGACAGGCACTCCTGGGCTCGCAACAACCCACTCCTATGTTCCCAGTCAGGTGCTAAATGGACAAAGGGGTTTTCTTGGCTGTCTCCCCCTTCAGGCAGGGCAGCAGCCTGTAGTCTGACTAAGCAACAATAGGCAAGTCAAACCACAGTCCTGGGTTAAGCCTCTCTTCCCTCAGGGAGGCTCTGGCAGGCAGGAGTCTCTGGTCAGGGCCTAGCTAGCCAGCCTTCTCTCACGAAGTGAAGGATGCAGCTGGAGTCAGCCCCAACCGAGCTGAGCTCTTCCCCTTTTAACCTTTTCCTCCAAGCCTGACACCTACTACAGGGGTAGAGGGTTGGCCATAACAGAGCCCATAGCAGCTTGTTAACCCTTTCGTGGTCAGTGTGGGATTTGTATAGCCCCTCACACAACTCCATTACTTCCTAGTCTAAGTATAGGAAATAATATCCTGCTATTATTTCTTTTCTCCTAACCCTTTGTCTGTCTCAATGATTTAGATTGTAAGCTCTTTGTGAATGTACAGTGCACAGTCCAAAGGGGCCCCAAACTTGGGGCATCTCAGGCTATATCTATGCTGCAGCTAGGAATGAGCCTCCCAGCCCAGGTGGACAGACTTTCGAGCCCATCCCACCGCTCTGGATTTGAGAGCCTGAACTTCACTCATTGGAAAAGGCAGCATGCTTAATTAAATACTATACAAGGAGAGAAAAACACAATGCCCTTCCATCCCCATCCGACAATACAGAGCGGAGTAATTAAATTGATACAGAACCCACAAAGCTAAAAAGTAAACAGAGAGCTATGTCCTCAGCTGGTGTAAATCAGTGTAGCTCCATCAGCTGAGGATCTGACCCAAAGGCTTTAGTCTCCCTTCCCCTAACTTGATCGACCAAGATCGGAGTACAGTTTCACTCTGGCCTTTCTCCCATATTCAATGTAGAAAATTACAAAATACATTTTTAGTAGTCTCCATTGCCAAGCCGCAGACACATGCTGCGTCCCTTTTGGAATTTGTCTCCTATTCACTTTTTCTGTTTTTGTTTTGTTTTTAATTAAAATGGTTTGTGGGGAATTATTAAAAATACACGTTACTTTCAGCCAAGGGTAGATAAATGCTGTTCAGTATCTTGTCTTGACAAGGTAAGAGCTAATCCGGGGAATTTCTCTTGTGTTCACCAACAGTAGATTTCTCTAAAGCACGCAGCTAGGAGTACTAAGTATTGTAATACTGAAAGAAAAGGGTGGGAAAACCTATCAAATGAATTCACTCTGGGGACTCTGGATTAACTGGAGCTCTGTTTGTTTTACATCCTCCTTGGAGAAAGAATGTGCAGCATAAAAACGTCAGGTGTGTGGTTTCAGTGTATTTTAAGAGAAGTATTTTATTTGTGTCAATACACTATTCTTTTTCAACTTTGCACATTTTTGAGCTTAGGTTCTTTTTTAGTTATGAAAAGGGAGAGCCTCAACCCTGTTCCAGCCCCTTTCTGCCATGTAAAAGGACCCCAGCAAAGTAAAGAAACCCACATATCCACTGGGGCAGAAACTGCAAATGACAGCCATAAGGCGCCTTCCAAGGATGCTTGCACAAGCCCTGGTGAAGGGGACATGTCAGGGGCAGGGCTGGGGGCAAGAGAAGCATGGTAGGGGGTGATTGTAAGTACAGGGTACAGGACAGAGCAGTGCAAGAGATTGCAGGCAAGGCTGCAGCCCATAGGTCAGACTAAGGAGGCTGCCATAACTTAGGGTATGTCTACACTGCAATCAGAGATGTGTCTGCAACACAAATAGACATACCTGAGCAGTTTAGGATTACCACCTTCAAGAGTCAGAAAAACTAGCCACTGGCCACTCCCACCACTCCCCACCAACTGAAAGAATCCCAGCATCGACTATAGCTAATTATTACTAATATGTTTTAGAGATCCGTTTTACACAAAAATAAGAAAGAAACTGTATATTTTTATATTATTTTGTCACTTTTCTTACCTTGTCCTAAGGTAAATGTTTGCAAACTTTGCACATCATACCACCTCTTAAGTCTTTTTGAATTTGTATTTGATTTTGCTGGTGCCAGCAAATTCTTATTTTTAGTGGCGATGTCACAGAATTCCAGCAATGAGTACTTGAGGTTGCATCTAATGCAAAGGCTGAGGCATCTAATGCAAGAGGCCCAGCCAGGGAATTATGGGTGCTAAGGGGGCGGTGCCAGGAGCTCTGTAAAGGGCTGTGGGTGATCAATGCCTGAGGAGAGCTGATGGGTGCTGGGTGTGTGGGGTTCGAGGATAGTGTGTGCCTATGAGAGGCAGGTGGATTGTGCAGAAGGCAGGGGGTGCTGGGTGTCTGGGAAATGCAGGGAATAAGTGTTGGGTGCCTGCAGGTGGTGGGAAGGCAGGGGCATCTGCAACTCTCACCCCTTCCCCAAGCACACCAGGAGAGGGTACCAGCCAGCCACCTCTGCCTCTTTCCTGCTGAGCCCAATGGAAGACTGTTTGCAGCCAGGAGACTTCTCTGCGCTGCTGCTTCCTGACAATCCCATGCCTCCAAATATGGTGCCCCTGTCTGGTGCATCAAGCACTGGTGCCTCCCCAAGCAAGGTTGCCCAATGCCTGTCAGCCAACCTGAACTCAAGAAGACCCCTCCCCGAGTCCTCTACCTCTTCCACTTCTGGTTACTGAGCCTCCATCACTCCTTCCAAAGCAGGGAGCTTAACTGCGCTTTACTATCCAGTGGGGAAAAAACAGCGTTCAGCACATATTTGCCAGCAACGGGCAAGGCAGTACAAAAACTGGTCAGGCTGGCTAAAAACGAGCCACCCTGGCAACTATACATTCAGCCAGCTTGGATCTAGCTAACTCAAATAATAGCAGTGAATGCCATCACAGCAGTGGTGGTACAACCTCACATGGGACCCTGGGGATGTACTCAAGTGGCTAGTCTGTGCTACCGCAACTTAACACCTATCTGTATTCTAGCTAGCTGGATCAAAGCGAGTCAGGTATGTCTATATGTGCTGCAGTGACACCTGATTGTCGTGTAGACGTACCCTTAGACAGGCCACGAATGTCTGTTCAACCACTAGGTGAATATTATGCATAAAATATGGTATTGAAACGAACCTCAGCCATACCTGCCAGAGTTTTAAAGGATCTTATGATGAACACATCTCGTGCGTATAAACCTCTGTAGCTAGTCCATATCTGGTACAGGACCATGATGTGGTGTCAGGAGTAAACTACAAAAAGAAACAGAAGAAACAAAGCACCAAGGATTGCAGGATCTCAACATGCCACTCTTCAATGCCTCAGAGAACTTCAGCTTTGCCAAAACCTTTGGAATGGACAGAGAGGAAACAATATTTTGCAAGCAGTATTTTTCAAGATTGTTGCCAAGCTCCACAAGGAAACTGTTGATATACAAGTATCTTCTTTAATTTATGCTATGGGGAAGCAGGCAGAGCTCCTTTGATTTTACTGAAGACCATCACAGAGATTATCATGAAAGGGTTCTGGTTATGCTTGTTGCATACTTTGTACCTCAGAGAAGTGTGATTTATTAAAAAGCATGTTTTCACCAGCGAATTCTAGAGCCAGGAGAAAATGCTGAATGTCTTATAAGAGCTCTGCATACATTGGCTGAAATTGATTTGGGGAATGCAAAATATGAAAATATTAGAGACAAGCTGGTTATTGGGTTAACAGATAAAAACCTTTCACAGCAGCTAAAATTGAAGAGGGATTTGACCCTAGCCACAGCTACACAGAGAGCAAAGCAATCTGAGCTGATGAGATAGCAAAACCTATAACAACTTGACAAGCTTGAAAAACCTGAAACAAGTGGAGAAATGATGAACAGACACTTGAGTGTTAAAAGTCATTATCATAAAACCCCTGATGCAAGGAGAGAGAACTTCCAGGGGGCTAAGAGGGACAAATTCCAGCCTACATCATCCACAAGGTGTGGAAAAAGTCATATCCTAAGAGACGATGCATGTCCAGTCAGAGGCAGATAGTGTAATACATGCATGGAATATGGACATTTTGCGGCTGTATGCCATACCAAAAAAAGTCAAGGAGTTGACTCATATTACAGAAAATCAAGAGCCATTGTTTCTGGGATCTATCACTTGTGGTGAAATAGACCCTGCCTGGAGAGTGAAACTGAATATTCATGACAAGACTATTATTGACTTTAAAATTGACTCAGAAGCTGATGTCACAGTCATCTCAAAAGGAATTTACAATCACATTCAACCACTTCCAGAGCTCAAGTCACCTGCCACATCTCTGACTAGCCCTGGAGGTATGTGACCAAAGGATTAAAGACCAACAACCCTCTCAGCTGCAGTTTGGCAGCCACGATGGGGGTAGTGAGAAGGGAGGAAGAACTCAATGGAGGATTTGATGATACTGGACTTTAGAAAGGAGATTTAATACGAATCAACTTAAGAGACAACACTAACCATATAGTGTACAAATATCCCAACCAGAGGGACCTTGGAAGAGACTAGCTGCAGATTTATGCAGATTCACAGGACATCATTACCTGATCGTCCTGGACTATTTTTCCATGTATATAGAAATTGTACTTGAAAATACATAACATATTGCAGTGTTATTCAGAAACTGAAATGTACTTTTGCTCACTTCAGTATTCCAGAACAACACTGCCACAGACTTTAAATCATTCTGAATGAAATGTGATTTTGATCATATTACTAACAGTCCACATTATCCACAAGCAAATGGAGAGGCTGAGAGAGCTGTTCAGATAGCCAAGAAAATCCTACAGCAGAAAGATTCATTCCTTGCTCTTCTGAGTTACAGATCAACACCAATAGCAGCATCTGGGTATAGTTCAGCACAACTCCTTATGAGAAGACAACTCAGACCTACTGTTCCAGCTTTGGAAAATAACCTATTTCCAAAGAGGCCGGACTTGAAGCGATTAGTCAAATCAGGTAAAAGGGCTAAAAGAGCTTGTGAACAGATGTCACTCAGAGAACTGCCAGGTAAAGAAATTGTGGTAAAGAAAAAAAAATCAGCAACCAGAATGATCTGAATATGAATGTGATCACGACCAACAATAAACATTTCAATAGAAACCATCGACATCTACAACTTGTTCCTCAGAAAGAACAATCAACAGAGCAAACTTGGCAGATGCAGAACAAGAAGAAGACTCAAGGATTCCAAACTGGCCATAGCCAGTTGTTACAACTAAAGGACAGCCTGATGACCAAGTTGCTATGCATTCAGGTTGTATAATTAGAAAACCAGTATGATTCAGAGATGCTTAACAGACTGATATGTATTGAACCTCAAGACAGCATGATAGTGTAAGTATTGTAAAGGTTAGGAATGTAGAACTTAAAGGGGGAGATGGAATGGAAAGCTAAATTGTATTATACTGTTCAGTCGCTATCTGGCACTGTGGACAAAACACCATATTTACACAAACCTCAGCCATACCTGGCAGAGCATTAAAGGGTCTCATGATGAACACATCTGGTATGCATAAGCAAGCTCTGCAGCCAGTCCACATCTGGCACAGAAGAACATGACAAACACTGTCTAAGTTATGCCAGGGACCTCTTCAACATCCTGAGTAGCCCAGGATTGGGAGGGTGCAAATGTGAGTTAAAGTCACCTTATCACCACCACCCCCGAGGGCTGCACGTCTTAGAGATGCAGCACAGAATTTCAAACTAAATCTTCAGTGATGACAACAGTTGTTGAGGGTACAACAACTGTAATTTTCTTGCAACAGTGTAAAAGGAGGTGGTGTCAGACATTCGAGAAAAGGGAATGGTACAGAGTTGAGACAGTAGAGGTTATTCTTATTATACCAATATTAATCCGTGGGGGTTTTCCAATCATTTTACACCACTTTAGCCAGTCACAAGATTTCTAAACAAGTTCTTTGTTAATGTCACTAAATCAGGATCCTTCCTTTACCGCTGTTACCAGAATTTTTTCTCTTTTTGGGCATGGGGGGAGGTGATGAGAGGGAGGGCAAAATCTGTCCCTGAAATAACTTCTATTAGTTTTTCCCTGCATCAGGTCAGAAGCTTTTCAGTTTGAAACAATCCTAGAAGATGTGAAGGTGATTCCCTAGAACATGCCATTCCCTCCAGCATTATGTTGTGAACTTTAGGCCACGTTCAGTGCAGCTGCTTTGAGCCAGACAGTCAGTGCTGCAGCTGCAAAGCCAGGTTAATCCATGTGCAAGGGGATCCTTTGCTGGCGCAGAGCCTCTTACATTACTCTCCCTCCCCACTGCTGGCAAAGCAGGGAAAAGTGGACATAGCCAAAACAGAGGGCATGGCCTTTTGTGACCACCTCACACCCCCAAATTGGTGGCTTCCAACCCTGGGGGCCATTTGCAGCTGCTATATATTTGAGTCACTTAAATCACTTATTTTAGAGTAAACTGGGTCACAGCTTCCTGATGCTTCAAATTACTCCCTGTAAAATGGGGGAAACAATACTTACCAACTTAACGGGGAAGCTTTGTGAAGCACTTTGAAATAATGAGTGAGCCTCACATGCAGAATTTATAAGTGATCTGCACTCAGAGTGTATGATAATGTGTGGTACAAGCACATAGACAGATGTGAGATCCTTGAATGAAAGTTGCTATACATGCAACAGCGTAAATTAGCATTTATAGTTAGTGGTGTCCGTAAACTGATAGGATTTGTTCAAGATATAAATGATATATTCTTTCTTAGATCACATTAATACGTGGCATCTATTAAATGGTGCGATTTGCCCCTAGTGTGGAAGGCCTTGCTACACAGCTGCAGGTGCTACCAGGGAAACAGGGTTGTGTGTTCTTTGTTCTCCTGGAGTGGGTCATTGACCCAGCCAACACAGAGTGGGCCTAACACATGGGGCTTCAGCCAACTCTCAGGCTTGAGCAGTATCCTGGGAGGGATGGAGCAAATTTCACACCACCTTTCACAAATTTCACAACGCTTCCTCAGTTCTCATCCCCTAATGCCCCTACTTTACTTGCACTACATTGATGACATCTTCATCATCTAGACCCATGGAAAAGAAGACCTTGAGGAATTCCACCATGATTTCAACAATTTCCATTCCACCATCAATCTCAGCCTGGACCAGTCCACAGAACAGATCCACTTCCTGGACACTACAGTGCTAATAAGTGATGGTCACATAAACACCACCCTATATCGGAAACCTGCTGACCACTATACTTACCTACATGCCTCCAGTTTTCATCCAAACTACATCACCTGATCCATTGTCTACAGCCAAGCTCTAAGATACAACCGAATTGCTCCAATCCCTCAGACAGAGACAAACACCTACAAGATCTCTATCAAGTGTTCTTAAAACTACAGTACCCACCTACTGAAGTGAAGAAACAGACTGACAGAGCCAGAAGAGTACCCAGAAGTCACCTACTAGAGGACAGGCCCAACAAAGAAAGTAACAGAACGCCACTAACTGTCACTTTCAGCCCCCAACTAAAACCTCTCCAGCTCATCATCAAGGATCTACAACCTATCCTGAAGGACGATCCCTCACTCTCACAAATCTTGGGAAACAGGCCAGTCCTCACTTACAGACAGCCCCCCAACCTGAAGCAAATACTCACCAGCAACCACACACCACACAAGAAAACCACTAACTGAGGAACCTATCCTTGCAACAAAGCCCGTTGCCAACTCTGTCCACATATCTATTCAAGGGAGACCATCATAGGACCTAATCACATCAGCCACACCATCAAGAGCTCATTCACCTGTACATCTACCAATGTGATATATGCTGTCATGTGCCAGCAATGCCCCTCATTGGCCAAACTGGGCAGTCTCTACGCAAAAGAATAAATGGACACAAATCAGACATCAAGAATTATAACATTAAAAAACCAGGCATAGAACACAACCTCCCTGGACACTCCATTACAGATCTAAAAGTCGCAATATTACAACAAAAAAAACTTCAAAAACAGACTCCAGTGAGAAACTGCTGAATTGGAATTAATTTGCAAACTAGACACCGTTAAATTAGGCTTGAATAAAGACTGGGAGTGGATGAGTCATTACACAAACTAAAAACTATTTCCCCATGCTAATTTTTCCCCTACTGTTACTCGCACCTTCTTGTCAACTGTTTGAAATGGGCCATCCTGATTATCACTACAAAAGTTTTTTTTCTCCTGCTGATAACAGCCCATCCTAACTGATTAGTCTCGTTAGAGTTGGTATTGCAACACCCATTTTTTCATGTTCTCTGTGTATATATATATATATATATATATATCTTCCTACTGTATTTTCCACTGCATGCATCCGATGAAGTGGGTTTTAGCCCACAAAACGTATGCCCAAATAAATTTGTTAGTCTCTAAGGTGCCACAAGTACTCCTTGTTCTTTTTGCTGGTACAGGCTAACACAGCTAACACTCTGAAACCAGACACCACCTTTTGTTCACTTCAACTACTTAGAGCCCAATTATTCATGTTTTGGGCCGGATCCTAAACTGGTGTAAATCAGCAGAGTTCCACCAGCTGAAAATAGGGTCCTTTATGTGCGTGAAGTGACTCTCACACAGGTGCTTTATGATCAGAAAAAAATTACACGAAAAATGGTGCCGCCTTATCCCTCAAATCTATTCCCTGTGTGCATTTAGGGGCCCTTCTGCCTCAACTGTTCTGAGACAGTAGCGATTGTCACGGATGTAGTATAACAACCTAGAAAGAATAGGAAAAAAATGTTCCCAATCTATAATTTTTTTACCGCTCTTAGCACTGCAGAGTCAAGACAGCTGTGGGAGATTTTTTATTGATTAGTGCATCCACAGAAATGTTAAGCAAGTTCCAAATGCCAAATCTTTACTAATGTATATACACTAAAGAACTGCAGATGTCAATTTCATCTACTGTATAATACATCTCCATTGGGTCAGGGTTATTGGTAATCATAAGCAGCATGACTTTTAGATCCCAGGTGAAATTTGCAAGATGGGAGCTTGGAAAAAATATCGTTGTATGTATGAACTGCGTAAACATTGTTCTCAGGGTCCTCTGGGACCAGCATTTGCACCTGGGACACAGAAGTGATAGCAAGGGATTCAAAAGAATATGTGTATTTCTGGGGAGGGTAAAATTACAATGAATAATGGAAAAATGGGATTGGAGTCAAGATAAACCATGTGGAACTTTTCTTTTTCTCGCCCAAAATCTAATATGCTTTTGTATCTTGGAATATAATCTTCCATACTGAGCATATCTGAGATACTGTTAATATCTGAACAGGCAGTGTAAACTGCAAAGGCCGTGCAGCTGTAAGAAGCTATAGAAGTCAAGCTGGAAACTCCCTATCTCTAAAGGGGTTACCCTCTGACATGAAAAGATTAAGTACCATGAATTTTCCTATACAAAAGTCAACCTTAAAACAATATTGTCTGTGGCACTGTTTACGATTGTAATTATCCCTTTAGTTTGGTTCTCCTGCTTGTGCTTTGCAGTGAGCCAGGCCTGCATGATCACTCTCGGTAAGCAAGATTGCTCTTTTTCTTCTCTGAGCCCAGCAGCACAGTCCTTCAAAGCAGCCCACTGTGCTTGGATGAAATAACTTCCTTCTCTTGTCACTTGAGTTCACAGCTGAGCAGGAATGCATCAAAGTCAGATCAAGGAACCAGAAATGAGGAAACCACAAAACCATGGATAGCAGAAGTTGGTTCTTTTAAGATGCCTTTTTTCCCTCTCTCGCTCTCCTCCAGGTTCCCATGTGTAACAGCACATGAAGAAAAGATTGTACAAATGTAAGCCCTGGAATTATATATGCAAAGACATGCTATCGATTCCAGTAAATGCAATAACTTGTTCATAGTTATTTTAAATTTTATTTTTAAATTTGTTGCCAAAAATTACAGATATTAGGTCAGATCTTTGTGTTTATTGTAAAGAAACTGCAGAAAGTCACAAATTAATGCAACATCAACATTCTTTGCTCCTTTCTTTTGGTCAGCCAAGGAGCATCCTCGCTGTCTCCTCTAGGCTGCTCACACACACATTATTCAGAGCCCCTTAGAGTTGTTGCTTCTTGTCTTCAATGAGGTGGTCTTTAGGACAGCACCCAACACAAATGAGGCCCAATCCTGATTCTGGCCTATAGGTGCTACTGTCATACAAATGGTAAATAATAAAAATATTATAACAGGACAGTGAGTCATAATAAGAATGGATGCCCAGGTGCTCTGCAGGTAGACTGGGTGGTATATGCAAAAATGTGTAGATTTGTGCAATGTCACTGTTGTTTTGAATGTGGCTTTATGGTTCAGTGTTTGGCGAATCTGTTTAATGAAAACTCAGTGGTTTTGGGGGGATCCATCATTTGAGCACAAAATATGCCTTACTGTTCCCCTCTTGGATACATCTATTCAGGCATACTCACAGCCTGAATGCAGAATTTGGTCCACATTGCTCGTAACACATTCCACTTGCTTAATCTTTTCATGAAACCATACACAATGGATAATAAAACATCTGTCAATACATAAATGTTTCACTTTACAGAATGACCTGCAGCACCATGTGGGGTTTTGAATGTGGGAAACAGTCTGCTTGCTGCTTGAGGGGCAAGGGCTGGTTATTATTAGATGTCCTATATTGTTACAGAGCATACAGTGGGCCTGCACATGCATGCACACACAAATGAGTGAATAATTATGGTAAACAACTACCTAACAGGTATCCCGGTACAAAAGAAAAATATAAATCTTTTTTACCAAGCAAAATCAATTCTCTGTGTTTGTGCCTTGTTCACGGCCCTTCTTATGCCACTTCTTTCTCTGCAGAAAGCATGCAGTAATATAAAAACTATTAGCAACAAACCTTAGAAGTATAATGAATAACAACAGTTGCCTTTGATTTACAGAGAACAAAATCAAACCTGAACTAGTCTTAATGCTCTTTAGCTCTTTGAAGTCTTTCTCCTGAGCCAGACAGCCTTCTCTAATTCCGGCCAAGCCAACGACTTGCTGAGTTCAGACCCAAATGCTCCCCTCCCATGAGACAGGCACACAAAGTGGATTTTTCCACTGTCCAAAAGGGTGGGGTTCTACCTACCACAAGAAGAGAAGGATTTGGCCCATAGCTGCCTGGCAGCAAACCTTGTTGTTTACTCTGGAAGACAAAGGTGATGTGTAGTTGATGTACCTATCACTGGAAGATGCTACCTCAGCAAGGGAGAGCTCTTTAATGCAATAATTCTCAGGTTGTCTGGACAATCTGGTGAGCGCAGAAACAACCACTGGGACATCTGTCTGAGCAACTGAGTTTTGAGAAAGTGGCAAGTATTTTTGGTAGGATACAGAAACGAAACGTATGGATATTTAACAATAAACCAAAGCCTGGTTTGTCTGGGACAAAAAAAAATCCATTATCTCAAACCAGGGAACGTTCACATACCTTATGAGAATAACTGGATATAATTTATGAAATATGCTTTTCATATGTGGGCAAATCTGGCCTTTGAAAGTCTTTTTGCAGCAGCCAAGACTTCTCCGTGCCTGGGCTGAGCAGCAGGCTCAACAAGGCTCTACAGGCCAGATTTTCCTGGTCCTTATGCAAACGTATTTGGGGAAGACGCAAGGATTCTTCCCTGGTTCCATGTCCCGCTCGGGGGCAAGATAGTGGAGCTCAAGAGTTCTTCTGCTGGGGCAAAAGTCACCCCAAAGAGGGAGAGGAAGAGAAGAAGCAGGGCCTCCCCACTGTCCAGGAGAGTTGGCCCAACACCTGATGAGAACATGTGGCACCCTCCCTGGGAGAAGATGCAGTATAGACACAGACACTGAGTTCTGAGGTGTTCCAGGGGCACTGTGCCTCTTTAAGACAAAATACCTCTCAGAGCTCATGGAGGGCGTGTGTGCTCCATGCTAGCTGTAACACAGACCCAAGCTTTAAAAGCACAGTTTGGTCTCAGATATTGAACAGCTCACAGAAAACTCTGATCATGTTGGAAGGACCCTAGACGATATGAAACCTCCTGCTTCACGGATCATAGCTGGGAATTCATTTAAGCCAATAGACTTAAGTACATCTACTTAATTTATCAAGGGATCAATCCTGATCCAGCAGGAGTCAATGGGAAAATGCCTGCTGATTTCAGTGCTGCAGTGTCAGGATGAAATGAGAGAGAGCACCTTCAAAAACAAGTGTATTACGTTTTTCATCTGCCCCTCCTGCTTGGGCCCCAGGAAGGTCTAGTATTTTAAACTGTCAATGTTGAGTTTGTTCAATTGTTTTAAAAATATATATTTTTAAATGAAGCAAAAAATGGCTAGTTATACTGGCCAAATACTCTCTGTACTAATATGCAGTGCAAGCCTAAATGCTGGAACAATTTGTATAGTGGGGGTGCTGAGAGCTATTGAACGAAACTGTAAACCCTGCATATAATGGAATCCACTTCAAGCCAGGGGGTGCAGCAGCACCCCTACTTCCAGCACCTATGCCCCACCCATTGATTTCTCCAAATCAGGAATTAAAACAAGGGGAGAAAAAATTGCCGTCCTGACTGAGATTGATAGCCTAATTTGTCATGCTCGTTATCTCATCCAGGAATCAGAAACTGGCACATCAAAGGCTGTTTTAAAAAAAAGTTAAATATTCACTGCAGAACTGCCCATTGGAAAGGATCATCCACCCAACCATGGGATTATCCACTTATTTAAAAATTGAAAAGCTAGGTTTAAAAGTGCCTGTAAAATTATGAAACAATTGAATTTGTGCTTGAACAAAGAAAAGAGCTTCCTGGGATTTTTCTATTAGAAGCAGAACTTTGATGACGCTCGAACTTTTACCTAATTTGAACGCACGCAGCCTTAATCTTTAAAAAAAGATTTGATGCCGTCTGTTTTCCCCTGATTAGGGAGAAATCCAGTTTTTTCTTTGTTTAGCCTATACCAGAACATATTAATAGGTGTCAAAGATTGGTTTTTGTTTTCTAGCCCAGCATGAAACATACTACTCTTTTCTTTACCAAGTTTCATAAGTTTTCCCACCTTTTAAACAGCTTTGTAGCATACTATGAAGCTCGAGGAAAAGACATCTGTCTGATTGTCTTATATTTTAAGATAATCAAATATAAGGTTTTACGTATCACATATTGCAGTAGTAGCAGAGACATGCCATTATTGGACAAAGCCAAATATGGTAAGGTATATTTAACAGCTCATAAAACTGCCGGAAAGTGAAAGTCTAAGGGCTAACTCTTGTCCCTGTCTGCGCAGGCTTAAGCAGATCCTGAACAAGACACTGTCCCCTCAGTGGGGGATATGTACTGCTTGCAAAGCAACCAAATCCCACACCTGCCCCAGCAGTGGAGTCCATGACTTCATACTCTTAAGAACTGGAGAGTGATTTTTTTAAAAAGGCAGCTTTGTAAAGAAAGAGCACCTCCCCAAAGCTGCAGTAGCATGCTATCACAGGTAACAAGCCTCATGGATAGGGGGAAAGCAGTAGATATGATATATCTCAACTTTACTAAGGCTTTTCATACTGTCTCACGTGACCTTCTTATAATCAAACTGGAGAAATATAGCCTAGATCAGGGGTGGGCAAACTTTTTGGCCTGAGGGCCACATCTGGTTGCCAAACTGTATAGAGGGCCGGGTAGGGAAGGCTGTGCCTCCCCAAACAGGCTGCCCTCACCCCACCCCGCAGAACTCCTGACCCATCCAACCCCCCCTGCTTCTTGTCCCCTGACTGCCCCCTCCCAGGACTCCCCCACTCCTAACCGCCCCCCTGGGACTCCACCCCCTATCCAACGCCCCCTGCTCCCTGTCCCCTGACTACTCCATCCCCTGTCCACACCCCCGCCCCCTGACAGCCTCCCTGGGACTCCCACGCCAATCCAACCCCCACTGTTCCCAGTCCCCTGACCGCCTCCCCAAAAACCTCCACCCCATCCAACCGCTCCCTGTCCCCTGACTGCCCCCCGGGACTGCCTGCCCCTTATCCAACCTCCCCCTGCTCCCTGCCCCCTTACCATGCTGCTCAGAGCGGCAGGACTGGAAGCGCCGGAGTGTTGCCCGCGCAACGAGCTGAGGCTGCAGGTGAGGGGGGACAATGGGGGAGGGACCGGGGCTAACCTCCCCGGCCGGGAGCTCAAGAACTGGGCAGGACGATCCCGATGTGTTTGCCGGAGTTGGCCCACCTCTGGCCTAGATGAACCGACTATAAAGTGGGTGTACAACTGGCTGGGAAACCGTACTCACAGAACAGTTCTCAATGGTTCACAATCGAGCTGGAAGGGCATATCAAGTGGAGTCCCTCAGGGTTCTCTCCTGTGTCCAGTTCTATTAAATATTATCATAAATGATTTAGATAATGGCATGAGAGTACACTTATAAAGGTTGTAGACAATACTAAGCTGGGAGGGGCGGCAAGAACTTTGGCAGACAGCACTAAAACTCGAAATGATCTTGACAAACTGGAGAAATGGTTTGAATTAAAAAGGATGAAATTAAATAAGAACAAATACAAAGGAAGGAATAATCAATTGTACAAATACAAAATGGGAAATGACTGACTAGAAAGGAGAACTGCAGAAAAGTATCTGGGATAGTGGATTACAAACTAAATATGAGTATTGTTTGGAGTAGACACTGAGCATGCAGACAGTTGGTTTTCTGAATGAAATCACTTCAAGGGTTTTAATTTTCAAATCTAAAATATTTAAAGTCTGTATGCTGAGAGGTTCTGGGCACCTTCCACTCATTCCATTTTCAGTGGAAGTGGAGACTATTAAGCACATCAGGATTAGGCCTTAAAGTGCTGGTTCATTTTGCTCACGGATATGTAAAAGCATGCACAATGTAAGGTGTTTTTGTGTCTGTGTGCGCGCTAAAATATGAACATGTTAAAAGAAAAAAAATCTGCAAAGATGGGATTTGGCATGATCCAGTGGGTAGAACACTGGGCTGGTCAGCAAGATAGCTGGGTTGTTTTCATACCTTTAACACTTGTGTGACCTGGGCCAAGTCATTTCATCTTTTTGTGCCTCAGTTTTTCCATAAAATGGATATAGTGGTATTTACAAAAACTGGTCAAAATATTTGACAGAACAGTTTTTCCACTGAAAAATGGAGTTTCATCAAAAGTGACATTTTCCATGGGAAATATCATTTTCAACTTTTCAAAGATTGATCGGGAAAGTAAAAAAAAGTTTAATTTCAAATTGAAATTTTAATTTTGTTTTAATTTAATTTTAAATTTAAAGTTCTCCCCCATCTCCTTTTTTCTTTGTGACACAGAATACAATGAAACAGATGATGTAAAGGGTTTTTTTCTTTTCCCTTTCCCATTAACTCTTTAAAGTTTTTCTTCACTTTAGAAAAGTTACATACGGGCAGAGTTTCTGGTTTTTCTTTTGGGATTCTGTAACTTTTCAAAGCTTCCCAAAGTAGGAGAAGATACACTGGGGAAAAGGGAAAAAGTGGGAGTGAGGGGGGCTTGGGAAACCCTGGTTGTTTTTCATTTTATCGGACTCAGTGGCAAAAAGAGGGCCAGGGGAGAAAAATGAAAATGTGATGTTTTCCAAAAAAGTAATTTGCAAAAACTTTTTAAATGAAAAATTGTTCTATTTTGAACCCTGAGAAACACAAACTTAGACATTTTTAATTTTTTTCCAAAATTGTTTTTCTGTGTGTTGACCACGTCTAATATTTACCCACCTGTGTAAAAAGCATGTTAAGATCTACACATGAAAAGCACTCTCTAGACCTGATGCTACTCTATCGATGTCTATGGAAGCTGAGCCATTATTGCATACCACTTGAATCTGTGCTCAGTTTGAGCTAAACATTCAGATTAGTGTTTCTTGTTAAGGTTTTGAGGCAAAGAGTATTTTTTAATAAAGGAAAAAAGCCCTTTGAGCAAAAGGAACCAGATGGAAATCAGTGGTTAAGAACATGTGTATTTTCTCTAGTGTTACTTGAATGCCAACCCAGATTTCTGTTTATATGTTATCTAAGCTTTTTCCCAGATACCTAATTTGCCATTTGATGTGCAAATTCTTAACAAATTATTAGTTCTCTACATTTTGTACGGAACTATCATCAATCTTTTCTAGCTCAGTTATAGAAAAATCCCATAAATATAAAACTGCAGTGTTTTGAAACTTGAGATTTGCAAATAACTTTTAAACGCATTCATTTTTTAAAAAATTGAAGTGAGTGATATTTTAAACAGACACAGTCACATCCAAGGCCCCAGTTCAGCAAGATACTTAAGTACGTGCCCAGCTTTAAGCATGTTAGTCCTATTGGCTCCATTTGAACTACTTGTGCTTAAAGTTAAGCACATACTTAAATACCTTGCTGAATCAGGGCCTTAGTTAGGAACGTGAATTAAATCCCAATAACTAACATTTCTCTGAAGCCCTAATCCTAGGCGCTTAGGCAAAATAAGCTTTTAATTTACAAGATAAATAGACCAAATAACTTTTGCTGACCATTGCCTTGTTTTCACATTTTCTGTATTGCTTTCATTAATATGTCAAAAATTATGTTTATAGTATCAATAGGTGTTACATTTCATCCAGAACTCCCTTTATTTTTAATTGTTTTCCTTCATTAGCCACATATCTTCAGGAAGAAGAAAGAAAAGAAATGTTTTGTTTTAAAGAACATACTCTGTATTCTGTCACGTACTCCATCTCCCAGGGAAGGTATCTGGAAACTTACTCTGCTATTTTTATTTATCCTGTCAGTGTAGTATATTGATGAGAGGACTAAAGTCCAGTGGTGTTAAAACAAGACATGAAATATTGATTAATTCTTTTTAAGATTCCTTTTTACTCCTGAGCATAGCAGATTTCAGATGCTACTGTCAATATAGGACTGTCCAATAAGCCTATGTTATCAGAAAGGTCCTGATCTTCATAGTGCTCTGATAAATGGTTCTTATGATCTTAAATGGTTAGCCCAAGGTTAGTGTGCTTCTGCTGCTAGAGCAGGAAGCTTGTTAGAAGCGGTGCAGTACTCTGAATCAACTGCTTTTGAATACCCACTTCAGTTCCCCATGATTTGATTGGGAATTGTGGAAAGCCTGCATATTTCTCTATAGTAGGCAATAGGAAAAACTTCTGCCTAGAATAACTGGAGAAACTTGGGGGGGGGGGGGAGGAGAAGACAGATAAAGAGATTTAGAGAGAGTGGAAAAAGTGAGCCAACATCCAAAGCAGGTAATAAAGAGCACTAAGAAAATGCACAATCTACTAGAAGCAATTTACCTGTGGCAGTTGCAGCATGTAGCAGCATTTCAAAGTGTAAAAAGAAATAGGAGTGTAGAAAACCAGAAGGAATAATATGCTTTGAAAAGGCATATAAGTGGCTCGTAGCTTACATTTCATTGTTAATAAACTGACTGAAAGGTCATATTTTAAATTATATGTCTGTATGCCTATTTAACGTCACAGCACTGATAGCACCGTTCCTCTGAGAGAAGAGCAAGTAAAATTAAGCAGTTTCTGATTATAAGTACATCAGTTACCAAAGTACAACACTATTCAGAGCCAGTCTGGTGAAAGATTGATAGCTTTCACTTGTCACCCTCCCTTATTTGCACATGGATACTTTCTTCAGCACTAATTTATAATATTATGACACTGATTCTGGTTTCCCTGGTGGTCTCTTTGGTGCACAAAGGCAGCTGAATCAGATATCTGGCATTTCTCCTGGTAAAAGAGAATTTTCTATGTGGTGTAAAGCTGAATGGCTCTACACTGCCCCCAACCCACAGATATTTTGGGGAGTTCCAGGAGAAGAGGCGGTGTAGCCAAAGCACCTCTTGCCACAGCAAGTCCCTTTGGGAGGGCCTTTGCACCCAAACTTAATTTAGAGCAACCCTTAGGCTGCTTTAGCTTGTGATGGAGAACAGACAGGTCGCTGGCTGTGCCCAGAATCTGGGGGCTACAAAGGTGGCATACAGCCATCTTGCCCCCTCTCCTTCCCCTCACCCCACATCTTCCTGAACTGAGCTCAGTCTTAGGGCTACATTTAGCTAGCTTTGTGACTTGATGTAAACATTTACCACATGGATTTTTATTATTAATATTTAGTTAATCTCACTAGAATGGAAAGGCACATACTTTCTCTAAGAAAAGCTGGACATTAACCAGTTTGTAGGCAGGGTAAGATTCACAAAGGTATTTAAATGGGAGTTAGGCACCTAAGTATGTTTGTGAATCCCACCTTTAGTGCCTAGCATATTCCTTTTTATTAGAGATATTAAAGCAACATCTCTTGCTTGCTCTGTTCACGTGGGAAGTTCTGTTGACTCCCAGTAGTGCTGCTTGTGTGAATAATATGATCAGGATTTGACCTTTATTAAAGAATATATGTTTTCTCAAATAGGAGCCATTTGGAAACTGTGGGCCAGATCCTTATTTATGTGATTAGTTCTCATTCATGCAAGTGGTCCTATTGCTTTCAATGGAACTAGTTGCATGAGTAAAGGTTCCCAAACCAGACCATATTCCCTTACACCTCCCTCCCTGATACAAGTATGTCATCTCAGTGAATGACACAGAGTTTTATTTTTCAAAGCAGCCTTCAATTCTACCAGGTGATTGTCAACACAACCTTAAAAGTTGCATTTTGTGTGTAAACTTACAATATTCATGTAACATACATGACATTGTAGTAATAATTCTTGTGTACATGAAGATGTGTGTATATATAGGTGGGTACACACATCCCTTTTAATTTGACTTCTGGCAGTGATTGTTATCTTTCATCTATTATGCTACATTAATTTGGCTTTCAAATGTACAAATAAATGATTCCCCACCTTACGGGACATGAGTTATTTGACTTCAGATATTTATTTAGCATATGGTTTTTCTTCTGTGGGCTGTAGCCTGAGGCCCCAACCTGGAAAGAATGAGAGAACACCCATAACAATTCAAAATAATTGTATATTTTTGACAGATTGTCAAGTTGCTTAATGCCTTTTTGCCCAGGTAACAGTGATATTTCTTTGATAAAGTGTTAGTAATTTCTCATTGCAATTTGTTGTGTTTGATGCTGTATTTTTACAGAGTCCAGTCAGGTTCATATCTCAGCACTGGGTGGTTTACCTTAATTCTGGCTATGGACGCCTGCTATGGAATTCATGTCTATGGGATGATAAATGACACCTACTGCAAGTAAGATAACAGGAAATTATTTTCATGCATCTGCAATTCTGATACCTTGTCCAAAAATTCACAATTCATTTTAATATAATAAATCTGAGGAATCCTTTTCCCAGTGTTTTGCATTGATGTGATACTATATTGTCAGTGTATTTAGTTCTGATATGGTATTTGTTGATAAAATAAAAAACATTTATAAAACTTGAATGTCAAATGTCATAAGGAACTTTTTTAATCAAAGACTTTCAGCAGTCTTGGAGTTCGCTGGGAAACGGAGAACATTTTTGCTCTTTTGACAAAGTGTACTTGTTTTCACCGCTCAAAAATGTCTATACAAGAAATATTAATCTATTAGCTCACAGAATGCCAAATGCTCTTGGAAATGCGGAACTGATTATCTCAGGATGGTTATCCGAAACTATATTTCATCACTAAATGAGCAACCTGTCTGAACTTTATTTCTAGATATATATTTGGTCGGCTTCGAGTAGCTGGGGGGTTTCTCATTGGAAAACAAAACAAGTCCTCTGAGCTTTATCAGCATAGTGTGACATAAATTCCTACCAACAACTGTTGGTGATCTAGCATTGTCATACATCATATCCTATTATCATAAGTGCAACCACCATCTTAAAAATCCAAATCAGATATTTTTACTCTATAGCATAAAGATAATGGAATATATAGTAGACACGTTGCTTATTCACAAAAGCAGGAAATTTAGTCAAGTGATGTAAAATAATAAAGCAAGCCACATTTTATGTTAGCAGGGCTAGTTCAAGCAAATCTGGAGCCTCTGTAACCATTTGATTGCGCGCCTCAGCTCCCAGGGTAAAGTGTAGAACTTCTACCTCTGCCCACACCCTTGCCATTCTCTCTCCTCCATACTGGACAGCTCAATGCTCATTGCCACCAGGACATGGAGAAAGGAGTTAATGCTCCAAACTTGGCTCTTTAAAGTTAGGCACCTACATAAGAGGATGATTTTCAGAACTCAGCTCCTGGTAAATGACCTAAACAACCTTGTGGAAGGTTGGACTCTTAGCCAGCAAGCCCCCTCTGGACTGGGCATAGCTTAGCAGCTCTTTCCTGTCTAGCATCCCCTGCCAAAGGTTGATCTGGTCCTGCGGTGGTTCACCGCTTCTTGCAACTCAGCCCTCTGGCCAGATCACTCTAAAGTCTGTCCCCTTCCAGAGTAACAGAAGGTACAACTAAAAGTCCAGAAACATCCCAACACAAATACTTCTGCCCCCTCTTGGGCTATTACTCAGTCCATCCTTGAAGCTGTCTTGCCCTCAGAGCAACCTTGGACTTAGTCGTCCTTACATTGGGCTTGTACACCCCTTACTCAGGGCTGGCGGGGAATGCAGGCTCACCCTCTGCTCTGGGTTCTAGCCCTAGGACCCTGTATTAAGCAACTAGGTCTGCTCCTTTAGACATACTGCCGTTTTCCTGGACCACTTCCTACCTCTGAGCCCCTTGTGCTGCTTCCATGTAGCCTGTGCTTAAAGCAGTCTCTCAGGCCTCTGGCTTCTCTCTAAGTCCTTCCAGCTTCTTTTTTCTTCTACTGGAACACTGACCCCTCAGGACTCCCTCTCTGTACCTTTCCCCCTTTCCAGGGCTCACCACAGCAATTGATGCTGTCTCCAAGCCCTTCTTCTGTCTGCCTGCCTCAGGCCCTTCCCAGAGATAGGAAACTCCTTATCTCCTCTCTCCTGGGTTTCTCTGTCCTGGGTCCCTCAACAAGACCTCACTTCCTCCTTTTATGAAGAAGACCCAGCTCCTTCCCAGCTGGAGCTAATAACAAATCAAGTCTGACACACCATGCAGATGCAGCAAAGTGGGCTAATTGGCTGTCGGATTCCTGTTAACCTTTGATTCAGCTGTGTAGTAGACACCCCATCACAGGGTCGTCCAGACTGAAAGGAGATGTGTTGTTATTTGGAAAACATTACAAAGGCCATGAGAAAAGGAGAGACATAGCTCAAGTTTTTCATAGATTCCAAGGCCAGAAGGCACCGTTGTGATCATCTAGTTGGACTTACTGTATAGCACAGGCCATAGACTTCCTCAAAATAATTCCGAGAGCAGATCATTTAGAAAAACTTACAGTCTTGATTTTAAAATGGTCAGTGATGGGGAATCCACCATAACTCTTTGTAAATTGTTCCAATGGTTCATTACTCTCACATTTCCACCTTAGTTCCAGTCTGAATTTGTCTAGCTTCAACTTCCAGCCATTGGATCATGTTATACCTTTCTTTGCTAGATTAGAAAGCCCATTATTAAATATTTGTTCCCCATGTAGATACTTATAGACTGTAATCAAGTCACCCTATTAACCTTCTCTTTGTTAAGCTAAATAGATTGAGCTCTTTGAGTCTAGCAATATAAGCCATGTTTTCTAATTCTTTAATCATTCTTGTGGCTCTTCTCTGAACCCTCTTCAGTTTATCAACATCCTTCTTCAATTGTGGACACCAGAACTGGACAAAGTATTCCAGTGTGGTCAAACCTGTGTCAAATACAGAGGTCAAATAACCTCTGTACTCCTATTGAAGACTCCCCTGTTCACGCATCTGAGGATCACATTAGGTCTTTTGGCCACAGCGTCACATTGGGAGCTCATGTTCAGCTAAATATTCACCAGGACCCCCAAATCTTTTTCAGAGTATTGATTCCTAGGATAGAGTCCCCCATTCTGTAAGTATGGCCTACATTCTTTGTTCCTAGTTGTATACATTTACATTTAGCCATACAAAATGCATATTATTTGTTTGCACCCAGTTTACCAAGAGATCCAGATCGCCCTGTATCTGTGACCTGTCCTCCTCATTATTTACCACTCCACCAATTTTTGTATCATCTGAAAACTTTATCAGTGATGATTTTGTTTTCTTCTAGGTCATTGATTCATTGATAAAAATGTTTGAGCATTAGGCCAAGAACTGATCACTGCAGCACCCCATTGAACAAAGACCCACTCAGTAACAATTCCCCATTTACTGTTACATTTTGAGACCCATATGTTAGCCAGTTTTTAGTCCATTTAATGTGTGCCATGTTAATTTTATATCGTTCTAGTTTTTAATCAGAATGTTGTGTGGTACCATGTCAAATGCCAACATACTGACGTATATTATATCAATACTATTACCTTTAATAGGCAGCAGGTTTAAAACAAACAAAAGGAAGTATTTCTTCATACAACGCCAGTCAACCTGTGGAACTCTTTGCCAGAGGATGTTGTGTAGGCCAAGACAATAACAGTGTTCAAAAAAGAGCTAGATAAATCCACGGAGGATAGGTCCATCAATGGCTATTAGCCAGGGTGGGCAGGGATGGTGTCCCTAGCCTCTGTTAGCCAGAAGCTGGGAATGGGCGATAGAATGGATCACTTGATGATTGCCTGTTCTGTTCATTCCCTCTGAGGCACCTGGCATTGGCCACTGTTGGAGGACAGGATAGTGAGCTAGATGGACCTTTGGTCTAACCCAGTATGGCCGTTCTTATGTTCTTCTTATGTTCTTTATCAACCAAACTTGTAATCTCATTAAAGAAAGATATCAAGTTAGTTCGACAGGATTAGTTTTCCTTAAACCCTGTTGATTGGCATTAATTACACTACAATCCTTTAATTCTTTATTAATCGATTCCCATATCAGCCACTCTATTATCTTGTCTGGGATCAATGTCAGGGTGACTGGATCAATGTCAGGCCTATAATTGCCAGGGTCATCCTGTTTGCCCTTTATAAAAATTGGCCCAACATTAGTTTTCTTCCAGTCTTGTGGAATTTCCCTAGTGCTCCAAGACTTATTGAAAATCAGCATTAATGGTCCAGTGAACTCCTCAGCAAGCTCTTTTAAAACTCTTGGATGCAAGTTATCTGAACCTGCTGATTTAAAAATATCTGACTTTAGTAGCTTCTGTTTAATATCCTCCAAAGGTACTAGTGGAATGTAAAAAGTGTTGTTATCACCATATGGTGAGACTGTATCATCTGTTTTTCCCCAAATAGAGAACAGAAATATTTACTGAACACATCTGCCTTTTCTACATTATTATTGGTAATTCTACCATTTCCATCTAGTAATGAACCAATACTATTGTCAGGATTCTTTTTGTTCCTAATGTATTTTAAAATCTTCTTATTGTCTTTAACTCTGCTGGCCATAGAGTTCTCCTTGTATCCCTTTACTTCCCTTATCAATTTTCTAGACATCCTAACTTCTGATTTATATTCATTACTATCAACTTCCCCTTTCTTCTATTTGTTGTATATTATGTTTTTATTATTTCTTACAGCTGCCTTCACTTCCTGTCTAAATAAAGTTGTCCCCATAGAGCTCAGGCAGTGTTCCTCGCTACACAGCCCTGCCATAGAATCAGTAAACAACACAATAACATTTCACCGTGTCCCTGATAGGTGCAGTTCTGGCTGCATTGCCTGATTAGAAGATATTTTGTTTGTTTTAGCTTAATCACTTGCTAGGAACAACAGAGCAAGAAAGATCCCCCTCCTCTTTTGCTTGCTAATATAACTGCCCTGTGCCCTAGTCAGCCAACCAAGGGCCTGTTGCGGGGACTAGGACTACCCAATGAGAGCCTTCCATTTAGAGATACTGACACATTGGCTAACTTTTGCAGTAGGACAACCCAGGGGGAGTGCCCTCTAGGCCCTGACCATAATCCTATGCTAATTAGTAAGGCCAGTGAAGCTTAAGGACCTGTATTTATTTATTTGATCTATTAAAATGCACACAAACCATACTGTGCATATACTATAATGGAAAGATTTCTTACACGATAGACACATGGATGGGATTCCAATGAATACAATTACAGTGTATATAATAAAAAGAAAAGGAGTACTTGTGGCACCTTAGAGACTAACAAATTTATTTGAGCATAAGCTTTCGTGAGCTACAGCTCACTTTATCAGATGCATACGAAAGCTTATGCTCAAATAAATTTGTTAGTCTCTAAGGTGCCACAAGTACTCCTTTTCTTTTTGCGGATACAGACTAACACGGCTGCTACTCTGAAACCTGTCAGTGTATATAATGGATTTCCTGGAAAATGTATTAACGTGTATCTGTGTTTTGTTTTCTTTCCCAGGTCAGAAGCCTTTCGAAAGGTCCCTTACCATTATTATGAGCCAGGAAGAGATGAATGTGATGAGTACTTTCTGCATGAAAATGCTCCCTATGGAGGTCATAGATTTATCACAGAAAAGAAAGTATTTGCTAAATGGGCCAAGAAGCACACAATAATATTTACACACCCCAACTGGACACTGTCTTGATGTTGGTTCTTTAGTAGCATACTATTACAAAAATGCCTCAGTTTACAATGATCTTGCTTACATCTGATGGACGTTCTCACACACTAGATAAACTAAACTAAAACTCGATGATAGAGAAGTTGATGGTTCAGCTGTTAAGCAAAACTTACCAGTTTGTGGAAGGCAGATGAGTTGCTTATTTTATCACTAAGGGTTATATACCACATAATGCACTTTACATTTTGACTGCATTTTAATTCAAGACAACAGTCATTTCCAGATAGTAGTGATTTCATGTTATATACAAGCATGCCCACAGAGTGGTGGCCCTTAGAAACTTTCCAGTTGCTTAGGTAATTAAAATGACTATTTGCAGTTATGACAGGTTTCAGAGTAGCAGCCATGTTAGTCGGTATTCGCAAAAAGAAAAGGAGTACTTGTGGCACCTTAGAGACTAACTAATTTATTTGAGCATAAGCTTTCGTGAGCTACATGCATCCGTGTAGCAAACGAAAGCTTATGCTCAAATAAATTTGTTAGTCTCTAAGGTGCCACAAGTACTCCTTTTCTATTTGCAGTTAGTTAACCTCAAGATTTGCCGTACTAAAGGTAACTTCCTACAGGCAAATACAAAGATAGTAGATTCTGAGGTAACTATATCTATTTATCTTACATACAACTGGATAAATGTTAAGGACCACCAATGTGGCAGTATGTATATACTTTCACATGCATCCACACTGGGTGTGCTAAAATTAGAGATGGGGTAAATAATGATTCCTGAACTGAAGGTAACTCCCCTGTGCAAAGATATTCAGAGCTCAAAGGCCCTTAGGTAACTCAGAAGCTCCGGTTACCTACTTACTTCCATATCGGTTGGCCTCCATCATCTTGAATGATGTAATTCATCTGGACACTGTCTCAAATTGCAGTATTTTTGGAGGATGACATTCCAGCATCCACCAACATTAGTTCACTTTTTTATGACATCACCCTAAATTGTACCTGCTTTTTGAAACAATAGCTCTACAAATGGTGTAAAAACATGTTGGTGGGGGAGGCTTAGGGATACAAAGACAGGACTTGGAGCACAAAACTCCTGAGTTCTGATCCCAGTTTTAACACTGAATCCCTTGCAACCTTGGACAATTTGTTTCACCTTTCCGCCTCAGTTTTTCCACCTTTAAAAATGGGGATAATATTTATCTACCTCACAAAGGTCTTGTGAGGATTAATTAATGTCCATCCAGTGTTTTGAAGGTGAAAAATGGTATATAAGCATTTATTATTATGGCAACACCTATGGCACTTGGCATACATTCTTGTATGTTGGCTGTTTGAGGAAAGTGGCAGCCATGTCAGGGTCTGATCCTGCATGATGCTGTGCCCCTCCTTTTATACTGTGTGTTCTTCCTAATGCTGAGCTCCCTCCACTTGCAGTTGGAGTTGAGGGTTCTCAGTGCCTCACAGGATTATCGCATCAATGGGGCAGCTCTTGAGTTTTAATACTTGCCCATCTCTAATTCAAATACACTGTTCAAAGTAAACCATCATTTATTTCAACTGCAGCAGAACCATTTTTGATTTGAAAATAATTCAGCTAAACATGTGACCTTTTTTACTGTATTTAAATTAATGTTTAAGTCTCTTTCAGTTCGAAACATTTCCTAAGAACGTTTTAGCACCTGGAATGTCAGCTTCAACACTGTAAAAGCCAATACTGTGAAACTTGAAAGAAGTGTGTGTGGAACGTTGCACACAGGTGCACTCACACTATTAAACAGGAAACTTTGTATGCTTTTGTAAATCATGAAAAGGGGAAAGGAAAAACCTATTTTTACATGTTTGCAGTGTTGTTATAGCCGTGCTGGTCCCAGGATATGAGAGAGACAATTACCTCACCTTTCTTGTCTCTCTATTTTTACATGTAAATATTTGTATACTGACTGAATTGCCTAATGTATATTTGTATATGTAAATCTATATTTGATATGTCCAGAGCATATATATTCTTTTTCATCATCATTAAGTGCCACTCTTCTATAATGAAGAGGAAACACCATTCCCCTTTGTTGTTGAGAGTGATGTCCGTGTTTCTTCTCCATTTCCCTTGGACTATGCCACTGGCTTTTTCCATTGAAGCATCTTCCTGATGGTTTTTAAAATACATGAGCTTTCTCCTCTTATTACCTATTGTGTGCCATAGATGTGCCTGGTTCGTAGTAGGCACAACCCTGATGGGCTTGGGTTAAGGCACTGGACTAAGCCGTGGGTGATTTAGGTTCAATGCCTGGTTCTGTCGCAGGTCACTTGATCTCTCTCTGCCTTAGTTCCCCATTTGCAGAATGAGAATTATCACATTTCCTTACCCCATCCTTTGTCTTTTTCTTTGACTGCAAGCTTGTCAAGCCAGATACTGTCATGCACAATGTGTCTGTACAGCGCCTTGCACAATGGGGCCCCAATCTCAATTCGGGCCTGTAGGCACTTACATAATATACAAATAATAAAAATAACTCTTAAAATGCCTCCTCCCCCAAGAGTTTAAAATCAGCAAGGACTGAAATAAAGCAAGGATGGGGAAAGGGTAATGGAAGGATGAAGGTTGCAGCTGTGAGCCCATGAGCTAATTTGCTATGTGCATACATATCTTGTCAATTTGATTGGATAGATAGAAAGTTAATAAAAGGAGCTGCAATGAGGGATTTAAAGGAAGAACAAAGGATGTAGGGCACACTGCGCTACGGGGGATGTTCTCTGCATACTGTGAAGGGCAACATGGGGAATTGTATGAAGTCATTGTGGGGAAAGGAACCCAAAGGGTGAACATCAGGAGAGACAAGGTGGCAGAATTAAAGGGGTTAATGGGGAAGAAGGGGTGACTAGTGATGAGATATGGGCAGAAATTGTGTATGTGGGTGAGAGGAGCCTTCATGTGAGAGAAAATCTTGCATGATTCCTCAAATCTATAGCCTACAATTCTACAATATACACTTTGGCAAAATGCTCTCCATCCCCTCTCTCAAAAATAGCAATTTTTTTCCCACAATAAGGACAGAATAAAGACCTTGGGTGATCCTTTATCCACATGTTGAAAGGACAATATTTCAATATCATTGCAGCATAAAGACAAGATAGTTTCAAGATAATTGGAACTTGTTCAGATCAACATAGATCTGATGTAAAGTGTGTGAAGCCTTATTCTGAAAAATAAACAGAGCCAATGCAAATATTTAATACAATTATACAACATCCTCCAAGAGTAATCAGGACATCCCACTCACAAATCCACAAATGGTGTTTTACATTAATATAAAAAACAGGAGACCTAAACTGGTTTAAAATTTGCAATGTGTGTTTACAGATAGTGGTTAATACACATTCTGCTAAAGAAGGCCAATCTTTTGTATGTATTCAGTTCTGACTTTGCATTCTGTTCAGCATTTAGAGTATATTATATGGGGGAAAAGTACAGCATGGCTTAGTGGATATGGCACTGGATTGGGACACAGGAGAGGAGAGTCTAATCACTGCGGTGCTATTGGCTGGATGTGTGACCTTAGGCTAGTCACCACTCTATGCCTCAGTTTCCCCATCTGGAAAAGAAGGATCAAGATACTGACCTTTATACAGCACTTTGAGATCTACTGATGACAAGTGCTACGTAAGAACTAGGTGGTATTATTATTTCTTTAAGGACTATAGAGTTTCTACGTAAATGTTCACTGATATTCCCCTATCCCTGTACGAATGGGAACTAAGGCAAAGCATTTCAGTGTGTTCTTGCTGAATAGGGATGGAGTTAAGAACAGGCTTATGTCCCACTGAAGTCATGCATGTGCTTTGCTCATTAGGAATCAACTGCTGAATTGGAGCCTAAATGGGGGAGTTTGGAGAGCCTAAGGCTACCAATCAGTTTCTCCCTAAAAATTATTACTACTTTCTCTGCTATCACTGGAAAATACACCACAAATGTTTTTAATCTGTATTTTTAAAAAAACTTTTCTAAATAGGAAATTATTTTAAAGTTAATGCAATCTATTGTAGCTCTTTATGGAATACTTACATGCTGTATGGAATGGCTCATCAGACTTCATCATGTGCAATGCCCAGTTAGATAAATACATCTCTAGCAGCAGCTAAATGTGTAGCAGAATTGCAAACCTCATTAGACTGCAGTTGTCACAAAGCAAACTTGGAAGTGTTGCTACCTGCTTGTAGTAGGATCCTTGCATTTGCAGGTTGAGAAAAACCACATTGAAACCACATTAGAAACATTGCATCAAGCTTCATGCACACCAGAGTAAATGAACATCACTTCCTTTATTTAAATTAGCCATCTTTAGCATAAACTAAATGCAATTTTCCATTATTTTTATTATATGGGTAAGGAACTGTGACCACTGCGTTAAAGATGACTATGTTAGAAATCAGCACTGCAGTATGGAAGAAAGAATTTTGTTGTGTGACTGTGTTAAGAGACCTTGATCAGTTACCTTCTGAGAGCAGTTAGGAGGGCAGTTCAGAAACATTTATTCTTTTAAATAAGGGCTACTACAAATTAACTGACCTCAATTAGATGCTATTTGCTTACTTTATTTGAGGACCCCTATTTTAATCAACTGCTCGTGTGAGTAAAGAAAGCAAGCAGTTGACCTGTAGACTTCAAATAGTTCTCCTCGTTATATTTGGTAGACTGATATTCACAAATAATTTGGCAATGTTTTTGCCATCTGTCATCAAATAAGTGAAACACAAATATTTGTATCTTAATTCAGTCAGCTCTTAGATAGTTAAATATTTGTCAAATGTATTATTTGTGAATATTTTTTATTCATGTCAAATAGGTAAACTTGCATTCATTGTCTGACCAGGTATAGTCCTGACCTAGATAAAAGGTTAAAATATAGGACACATTTATTTTGCATACTTTGTATGTGGCCTGTAGAGCTGGTTAACCATTTTCAAAAATGTTGACGTTGTCTTGGAAAGAATTGGGGCAAAAATTTTCACAAAATGTTTTCCATTTTGCATGTTACATAGCTACAGGTATGTAACTGTGATACATTTAGATGATGTTGCAATTGCATGTGAAGTTGTATGTCAAGCTGAATTATGTTTTCCAGTCAATCTCTGGAAATTGGCCCTGCCCTGCCCACTCCTCCCCTCCCACCTGCCAAGGCTCCAACTCCGCTGCTTGCAGAGGAGTGCGCAAGGTACAGAGGAGAGAGGAGATGGTTCCGTAAAGGCAGCTGAGCCCCTCTCCCATGCAGGATGAGGAGATATGCACACAGAGGGCTCCATATGCAGACAGATCCAAAGGGGGTGGTCCAGGTTCTTTGTCTTAGATGCCTGGCTTGTGTGTCTTGTTCACATGTTCAGGATCTAACTGATTTCTAGATTTGGGGTTGGGAAGGAATTTTCCCCAAGGTGCGATGTAGATCACCTACTAGGATTATCTGGGCATGTCTCACCTAGTGAGTTCACGGCCATTGCAGGGGCCTTGGGCACCGGTGACACCTCAGTCTCTCATGTTCCCTGTCTGAGACACAAAACAGTTTACTCTCCTGAGGACTAAAATGCTTTAATTTAACTGAAGCCATTGGACTCAGCATAGGGTATTTGCATGAAATGTAATGGTCTGTGTTATACAGGAGGTCAGACTAGATGATCTAATAGTCCCTTCTGGCCTTCAACTCTTTGAAACTTATGAAACTCTGAAAGGTCATAACAGACTGAAGGAGTTTGAGCAGGAGCAGACTGTGTTCAGGAGAGGTCAATCTAGCTATCACTTCAATATACATAGAGTGCTCATTGCTATGGTATAGGCCCTGGGTAGTCACTGAGGGCCCAATCCAAAGCCCATTGAAGTCAGTGGAGGTATCTCCAATGACTTCAATGGGCTTTGAATCAGGCACAGAACACCCAACACTATAAAATCTTGGCAGTCACATTAACTGAGGTAAGCAGTCTTGTGTAGCAAGCACCAGGTGCACTATTGCATTGTATAAATAGTAATAGTAATGTCAAGGGAGAGCAAGTTCAGCACTGTTGGGGCTGTCCCAACCAATGCTCTATCACCAGATGTACAATGCTGGAACCCTTCTCAGGACAGCTGAGGTCAGAGCACAGATGCTCACCCAGAAAACATGTCAATTAAAGCAAAGAACATTGATCCTTGAATTATAAATGTTTATTGCCCTGAGACAATGGAAAAACAGAGGCACTTTACACATTCATGCTTGTGTTTGGTTGCAAATCATCTCTGACTGTATTTCAGAAGTAGCATATGCCTCTAGTGGTGCTGGAACTAGTCTAGTACTTGTTTTTGATGAACCAGAGTAACCACAAGAGTAAAATTCCATATCAGTTTCCAAAGCATCAACTTAGAGGTGTCCTTGGGCAATGGTACATACCGAGTACAACAAATACTCTTGTGTTTTTTGTTGTTGTTGTTTCCTGGCTTGGCATGGTTAGCTCTTTTGAGCAGAAAGTGTTTCATTTCCAGCAGATGTGCCTCTTTCTGTTCCTTTATTCTTTGGAGGATACAGAGAAATGTGACTTAAACATGCAGAGGTGAAGGATGCCTTGGTGAATAAATAGCCAAAATCCAAATGTACCTTCTTGAGTACTGATGTGTTTCTGTTCAGAGCTTCAGGAAACAACATGTTGTTTGTTTACGCCATGTTACATAACCCACAGAATATTCATATCCATGGACTGGATTGGTGCTCCCATGGTGAAATCTGCAAGAGGAGACTAATGGGGGAGGAATGAAATCCTCCTCCATAAGATCTGTCCAAAATAGGGATTCCCAGGAGGCCAGAGCCATCTGTTTGGCGTCCCAGTGCTTCACTTCCAACTTTGGCCCCGAAACCTGCCCTAGTCCCACAGCTCCATTAGATTATATGCATCCTCCACCCCACACAGGGCTGTTCATGACCTGCTTGTAGCCTGCCCAATTCTCTCCCCTTCCCCTCCCCCACACAACCTGTTCCCACAGAGCATCATTTGAGGACTCTTGGGAAGAGGAATCCTCATCCCCTTTAGCACTCGGAGATATAGTGTCATAATCTAGCCCCAGGTATGAGTGGTGTGAGTGTCCAGGTCTTAGAGGACGGGGCAGTTCAGCTGAAATGCCATTGAGCTATGGTACTGTCAGTATGTTTTAAGCTTAACTCACTTGCAAAGGGCAATGAGTTCATGGACCCTTCCAACATTTGATTTTGAATGTATCACTGGCTGCTACTATAATAAGTCCTGTAGAAATGAGGGTGTTAGTATGTTAATATGATCTAGTACCATTCTGATTTACCAGCCCTAAAAAAAATTGTAACTTGAACTAATGCATGTTCTTACCATGTAGTATGCATGATAGCATGTTATGTATTATTTTATTCTCATACTGTAATAGATAATGGAAGTTATGTGCATGTTGTAAACAATAGTAGCTCTTTCTCTTTAATATTGTATGACGTTGAGTTGTAGTGGTTTGCTTCAAATCTATAGCAGTGCCATTAGCGGACTGTGGCATATAAACTAGTGAAGCCAGTCAGGAAACGTTTACTAAACTTGACATTTTTCACTTGAATATCAGACATAGATAAACATGTTTTTGTGAACCTACCCTGGGGCTCAGCTATCATTTCTGTGCCCTGCTATAAGGAAAGCCCTCATTTGGGTATAACCTCAGGAATGACTTTCTTGACACAGGCGGTGTCAAATACATTATGTTGTTAGGGCAGCATTTTACAAATGTTTGACTCCTGTGCAAGTACCTTATTTTTTGCATGATTTCTGTATGTGACAGGATGAATGTGGTAGCTGCACAGTTTGTTCATGTTGAAATTCCTGACACTAACATTTCTGAGGCTGGGGGAAAAATGTCCTATGGTGACTGCTGTCAGGGCCTCCCATCTCTCTCTTCCTCAGCATGTGCACATGCAGTTGATAGCACAAGAAGCATTTTTCCAGATATTACCAAATAAGAATGAGGAAAACCAATATTTCTTATAGAGGGAACTAGTAAGTGCAGAACTATTTGTTGCTTTATGTTCACTAAAGTCCTGGTACATTCTCAAAGTGACCTATTAGAATGTTCTACAATACCAGGAAGAGTAACTTCTGTTCACCCCGTTTAGCAACACAATCTTTTGGCTAAACAGAAGCTCCAGTGTTGGGTCTTTCCTCCCTACTTCTTGGCCTCGGCTCATTCCTTTCATAGCTCTGCCCTTTTCAGATCTGAACCCTTTCATCTCAGCTCATATGGGCTGGGGGGGGGGTCTCAGCACCTAACCGGACCGTGCCCTAAATTTGCTCCACAGGTCAGAAATGTGATGCAGTAGAATATAATCCAACATGTGCACAATATGGAAAGTGTCTGTTTTGATCAGATTAATTTTCATTCCATTTACTCAAAATAGGCATTTTTATTGTGTACATACTTGTTACTAATATTGCTCTGCTAAAGCATCCATTGTTTTTATATAGTATATAATACACATCTTCCCATTCATCTTTTTACAGGAACAATTTTTGTTCTTCTCCTTGCATACCAGTAGGTTCCTATATATATCTGTGTGTGTGTGTGTGTGTGTATACATGATATACAAGCGTCCTCCTGTTTTTATGAAGTTGCTATTACATATTACTAAAATGAAGTTAATTAGAAGTTTCAAATATTATTACATTTCTTTATTTGCTTTTTTCAGTGCTAGATTTAAGAGTCTTTTGTACTGTTAAAATGTATTTGAGATATTTTGTGTTTTGTCAGGTTTCCTACTGTGCGCTGCTTACGTTTCACTCCCATTCGGATTATTTTTATGTGCTTTCTCTGTATTTGCAAAATTGTGCCTGGCCTATTTTAAAGTCTGAACAATAAATGTGTACCATTTCCAGTCTCTGTTAGAGAATATTTTTATGTTACATCATTTGTGCACATCTTTGTGCCTGACAAATATTATTTATTTATACACAGCTTCAAATGTACATGATAGCTCACAAAACACACACAAAAAACCCAGAGTCCCTGCCCCACAGAATGTTTACTACCTGCTTCGGAGAAATGATACATGAATTGTGCTTGAATTGTTACTCTTATTGATATTAGAAGACATTGGTATCTGATGACATTACATAAATATGGCCCTGATCCTGCAAACACTCACATGAGCTTAACTTTAAGTATGTGGGCAGTACTATTCACTTCAATGGGTCTACTTTTGGGAGTAAAGTTAAGCAGCTGTGTAAGTGTTTGCAGTATTGCGGCCTAAATAAGTACATTAGTTCTCTCCAGTAACGAGTTCATAGCTCCCATCCACTCTCCCAGAGCGTGAAGTCACTTAGGAAGTGAATGGATATGAAGGAGGTAAGAGAGTGTGTTCAGCATTTAGAAAGAGAGAGCGCACTCCAAACACAGAGGGTTGTTTGAAAGCTCATGTCTTATGATAACGGGTGAGTATTTGCTTCTTTTATTGCCCAGCTAGTAGAGTCATCGATGTCCAGCATGCTTCCGGATACACAATTTAACTTGACATGACATGTCTATTAGCTAAGCACATATAGACCAACTGGGCTTGTGAGAAGATTCCAGATTTCAGGTGTGTAGGTCAAGGCTGTGATAAATAATACAGCCTCTGTATCAGCTAATTTAGGGCCAGATTCTGGTACCTGATCTGACCTGTGGAAAACAGGAGTGCTGGATAAAAGGACTTGCTTCCTGTCCCTTGCTGTGGCATGCTGACTGTGGTGTCAAGAAGAAGAAGGAAGAGTGGGATTTCTGTGGTAAAATGACTATTAAATAAAGGAAAGAAATGGCATTCCCAGGCTGAGCTCTGAGGGTCTTTCAAATTGGATACTGGTGTATCCTGCCAAGGGACTTGTTAAGAATTTGTGTGTTATTTTTCAAACATACTTACTGGATACACATTAATGTTCCCTTCAGAGCCATTAGAGCGTGAGATGCACATGCATACTAATAACATGATGAAATATGGATTCATTTAATCTCCTTTGTCCATACAGCTCTGTTAGTTTTGTAGATTATTTTTGATCTGCGTTCACACTCAACTGCTGTGGCATAGCGTATGAATGCAAATTCTTTCAATTATACATTGTGGATCCGCGTGTGGTTATGTAATAAAATCTAATTACTGAAATATTTTAATGTAATGATAAAGACAAGAGCCTTGATACATGCACAGTGGTTCACATATTAAAACAGACACTTTGGGCCATTTTTGAGCACATCTGAGCTCTACATTTTTGAGCACATCTGAGCCCACAATCATATTATGACCTAAGGCCCTGATCCCACAAGCAGCTTTATGCGAGCAGACCCTTGTACTCTGACACAGCCCCATTGACAGGAGTGTGCCTGCAGCTTTGAAGCACTGAAGCCAAAGAGATTTAAATATTGATTTATCTGAAATAAGGTCTATTTTTTTAAAAAAATCAAATCTCTCATTAGACCACCTTGTTAATATTTGAAGGTACTTTGATGAAGAAAAAAATCTATATGTTTTATTTTTATGCTGATTAATTTAGTTCAAGTTAGTCATTTTGGCTTAGTTTGCAGCAAGGGAGATTTATGGTAGATGTTATGAAAATATTTCTAACTGTAAAGGATAGTTAAACAGCTCAGGTGACCCAGGCTGGTTGTAGAATCCTCATCATTGGAGGTTTTTAAGAATAGGTTGGACAAACACTTGTCAGAGCCAGTCTAGATATATTTAATCCTGCTTCAGTTTAGTGAGGTCACTTCTTGAGGTTCCCCCCAATCCCACATTTCTGTGATTTCTGTATGATTTTTTAATCTTGTGTTAAGTTACAGAAGTACCAACAAGTGTCTGGTATCTGAAAACATCTAAACCTTGCAAATGCCAATCCAGAGTATGACTCTATACTTCTCTCAGTGCTCCACAATCTAACCTTCCATTTTAAAAAGAGAATAAAAGTTCCCAACTTCAAACTGCGTTCTGAGAGTTTCAGAGGAGCTGAGTCAAGTGACATACTCAATTTCCACTCAGTCAGATTTGGGCACCCAACTCCCTACAGCTCCTTTGAAAAGCTCAGTTTATATACTGTGACAGGGTCAGCCCGCTTCCCAGTCCTTTTACCCTCCCCCATAAGGGCCCTTGCGGCCCGGAGGATCTGATGAAAGTCCCCCCATTGTTGGAGAGCAAGCTGTACCTTGTTGCGGGAGCCACGGACGTCTTCTAAAAACTCCCGCAGCTGCTCTCGCAGCGCATGGGATGGGGGTGGGATTACTGTCTCCTGGTCATCCCCGATGGGGCCCTTGGTACAGCCCCATGGCCCACCAAGACGGGCAGGCAAGGTGCGGACCTCCGACGTAGCGCTTGATGGGCTGGCGCCACGTGGCCCACCTCGAACCCTGGGGCAATAGGGTGCGGCGGAAGGAAGATAGCAGCCCCTAGTGGGTCGGGACAGGGAAACACAAAGGCCACTCCCTGGGGGGCCATTTGCCAGAAATGGGAAGGAGACAGCCCCAGGGGCGGCAATAACATCGCGGGAGGTGGACGGAATAGGGACAGGGTCAGCATCAGGAGTAGGGGCAGAGGCAAGATTCTGGGCTTCAGAAGCCAAGCAGCTGGGTGGTGGCAGCTCCCGGTCAGGCTCAAGGGTTGGGGGAGTGAGAAGGGGGCTCTCAGCGATGCTGGGCACAAGCTCTATGGTGGGTTTGGCAGCCACGGCATCAGGAGGTGGACTGTCTTCTGTAGGGACCCACCCAGGAAGGAGGTTGATTGCTCCAACCAATGAGGGGTGCACCTAGCTCGGGTCCCAGCGGCCGTCAGCGGGGTGCCTTCTGCGGCCAGGTTCATTGAGGAGTCCAGGGGCTCCTCAGAAGTGGGAGCGGAAGCAATGGTTAGGGGGCGGGAGCATGGGGAAAGGGGGGACGGAGTGAGGTCGCCCAGATCGAGGCCCGCTGGCAAAGGGTCGTCCTCCACCTGGGTGACCGGGGTCAGACCCAGGGCCTCAATTTCCTCGTAAATGGAGGGGCGATCGCTTTCCGCCATCCCGGGGTTCTCCCCGCCGGCACCTGAAGCGACGGTCGCCTCGGGGCTCATAGGGGCTTCAGATGGTAACAGGGTAGGAGGGGCTTCCTTGGGGGCCTCAGAGGGGAGGGACTCCTGTGGAGGGGAGATACTACCTTCCGGTGCTGCCACGTCTTCCCCAGCCGGCACTGGTGGATGGAAAGCACCCATGGGCAAGGCAGAAGGCTCGGCATTGGTGGCCCCCTTTCTGGTTTTCCGGGGGGCCTCCACATTGGATGGGAGGAGCGGAGCTCGAGCCTTCCGCTTGCCCTGCTTCCCCTATATTAGGGCCCAGCCCTCCATGGCATCATCTGGAGGCTGGCTAGCAGGGGTCAGGTCAGGGGGCGGAGGCGATGGCTCAGGGATTCGGAGGGGGGGTAATGGTGGGGCAGCACGAGGGAGGGAAGATTCCCCCTGAGGCGGGCCCTCTCCCATGCCCGGCGGTGTCCCTGCCACACCCTCCTCCACAGGTCCCGCCAGATTGCATGCAGCGGAGGCGGGGCTCTCCCGCTCATCTGGACATAGTGAGGGAGGTGCCCCTTGGGCCGGAGTGGGAGCAGTGGTGGGCTGGGAAGGAGGAGGGGTGGCTTCGGGGGCCGGGCAGCTAGGGGCGCTGGTGATGACGGGGCTGGCGCCTTGCCAGGGCTTGGGGGTCCCGGATGCCTCTCCTTGCCGGGCCAAGGGGCAGTCCCTCCGGACATGCCCCATCGCCCAGCAGAGGTAGCACCGGGCCTCCCCCGTGGAGTAGTGCACCCGGTAATGGGCCCCCTGGTAGGGGACCAGGAAGGACCCCTCAAGCGCCTCTCCACCACGTGCCGCCAGCGGCAGTTGAAGCTGCACCTGCCGGCGGAACGAGAGGACGTGACGGAGGGTGGGGTCTTTGCAGCCCAGTGGGAGAGGGCTGATCACGGAGACGGGTTTCCCCAGGGTAGAGAGGGCAGGTAATAGGGCATCATTGGGAAGAAAGTGAGGGACAGAGATCAGGACCAGACGGACGCCCAGGTCCTCTAGCAGCTCCACGGGGACGAACACGCCCCCCACTACCAGGCCCTTCTCCACCACCTCCTGGGCGGCGGCCTCCGATGCTAAGATGATGACAACCTTCCCGTACATTTTGGAGGCAGCCACAATGGCTATGGGCCCCACCAGTCTCACCAATGCCCGCACGTAGATCTCCACGGATGCTGTGCTTCCTGGTCAAGGTCAGGAAGGGGCCCCGGCCACTATATATGGTAGCAGAGGCGGTGGGCGGGAGAGATGATGTAGCTGAGGCGGGGGGGCTGCCGCCACCTGAGTATACGCCCTGGGGGCCGGGGGAGGGACACCTGTGGAGCTGGTGCAGGGAACAGAGGGGAGGGACACCGTGGCCGGTGGTGGGGCCGCAGCAGTGGGGGCAGCCCCTGCCATGGAGGGCTTGGTCTTTTTTGCAGGGCCCTTACCCTTCTTTTTACCCTGGCCCTTCCTGCCAGCTGGGGGGCTTCCCCAGGGTCGGAGGGGGCGAGGGACGTGGCAGCAGCAGAGGTCGTTCCAGTATCCACCGCTGCCGGTGCCCCAGCGGAGGCAGTAGCAGGTGGTTCAGCTGCGGCAGCGGAGGTAGAGGCTCGGGCGGCGGGGGGGCAACGGGGCGGCAGGTGGGGGAGGGGCAGTGGGGTTTTCTGGAGGAGCCCCACCCATCTCGTCTCCCACCATCGTGAACAGGGAGGGAAGGGGAGACACCAAAAGGAGGAGGGGAAAAGGGAAGCAGGTTGACCACTCCTCCCTGGTGGTCTGCAAAGTCTCTAGGTGCTCCCCCACTGGTAGATGGTCCTCTCCTTCTCCTTCTCCTCCTTGGGGCTTCAGCAGCTGCAGGCAGCAAACTCTGCAGCAGCAGCTCCAGGAACTCCAGGTGGTGGTTCAGGCAGGCTGAAAGGACCCCACTCAGGTGGTGGTGGTGGTGGTAGCAACGGCTGGGGCTGGGGTCCCTCACTCCCCCCTTCTTGGGAGCGGGCCAGCAGGCCCCCCCACAAGGGGCTGCAGTTGGAGCAGTAGCGGCACCTAAGGGTGGGGGGTCCAGCAGCCAGCCAGCAACCAGGTAACAGAGAAGGTGGGTGGTCCCTGGCCCAGCCAGGGGAGCAGCTGGAGCAGCAGGGAGAGCCCAGGGCCTAACAGCAGCAGTGGGAGCAGCAGCCCGCTTTCTTCCTTCTCCCTCCAGGCCAGAGGGCTACAGGAGAGTGATCCTATTGGGATCCGGGAAGTGGGCGGGCGAAGCCTGTCCACTGCTAAAGGATCCCCCCCCAGCCTAAGAGGGGGATCCACAGGACCTGGACACCAAATAAATCTGGGGGACAACTAATGAAATAACAGGGACAGGAGTGTGGTCAAGGGGTCAAATGAAAGGAGCTGGACGGGGACACCGAGCAGAGAACCCCGGACAGTGTCCACTGCTCCTCAAAGGCGTCAAGGGAGTCAGTGGATGGCGCCCAGAGGAACTCTGCCCAGATATGTGAACAGACTGAGGATCGGAAATAGGCCCCACAGTCACGGGAGACTCCATCGGCCAACCTCCTCACCCTGGTTTTATAGATGGCCATTTTAGTTAGGGCCAGGAGGAGGTTGACCAGGAGATCCCATGACTTTGTGGGGCCATGGATAGGGAGTGAATAAATAAGAAGGTGAGGGGAAAAGTGCAACCAAAAACGTAATAAAATATTTGTGAGGAGCCGGAATAGGGGCTGCAGCCTGGCACACTCCAGATATATCTGTGCCAAGGTATCCCTCACGCCGCAAAAGGGGCAGGTGTCTGGGATAGAGGTGAACCGTGCCAAGAACAAGCCCGTGCTCACGGCTCCGTGAAGGAGCCGCCAACTGATATCACCGGTGGGCCTCGGGACCAAGGTGGAATATAGGCTGGCCCACCGGGGCTCCTCACCCTCCAAAGGTGGCAGGAGGTCCCTCCATTTGGTATCAGGGCGGGACACGAGGGTGAGGGCGTGAAGGGTGTGGAGCACAAGCGTGTATAGATGTTTCCTTGGCGCAATTTGGAAGCAGACCGGCTGCATCTCGTGCAGCCATCTCACGGTGAAGTGGTGAGGGGGGTCGGTTGAGTCCACAGGGCAGGCCCAATTAAAAGGTCCGATGGGCCTGGGGTAGCGGGTGGGCGGGGCGCACCCTCGTGCAGGACCCGGTCAAGGTAAACCCGAGCAGCGGGTGGCAAAGCGGCCTTCACCTCCTGAAGTACGCGCCGGGGAGTACGAGGTCTGGAAAGCCCCATGCACTGAGTGAGCATCAGGGGATCCAGCCAGTCTCCCCAGTCGTAGTCTAGGAGGTCTCCAACTTTTGTGACTTCTGTCAGGACCAACCTCTGGCGCACCAAGGGGGACTCCGCCACCTGCACGCGAAGCTGGGGGTTGTGTAGCAGGGGCTCCACGAGGAGATCTGCCCCCTCGATGGCCGCCACAGACCTGGTCATTGAAAGCAGTTTCCAGGTCCGGAGGAGGTCCTGGTAGAAGACCGGCAGCCCGGAGAGGTCTCGCGGAAGACCTCTCGGATGGAGATAAAGGAGCTGCCGGTCGTATCGGAGCCCTCGGAAGCGGTGCAGGAAGGCGTGCACCAGTATGTTCCATGCCGGACTACCTGCACTGTAAAGGAGCCTCTGCAGGGCCTGGAGGCGGAAGACATGGACCTGAGTGTGCAGACACTTCAGGCCCTGCCCTTCCTCCTCCAGGGGTAGATGGAGAATCCCTGAAGGGACCCAGTGCAGTCCTGACCAAAAGAACTCCAGAATCGATGTCCGGAGGTTGGCCAGGAAACCCAGGGCCGGGACCAGGATGTTGAGCCAGTACCAGAGCATGGACAGGACTAGTTGATTAAGCACCAGCGCTCTCCCTCGAAGGGAGAGGCACCAGAGTAGTCCTGTCCATTTCCAGAGCCGCTCTGTCACCCCGCCCTCTAAACTGTGCCAGTTCTTCAGCGGAGAGGGATACGTGGCAGAAAAGTAAATGCTGAGCTAGAGCAGCGGACCCGCTCTCCACTGGATGGCCTGAAGCGCGGGTGGGAGGGAGCTCACCTGCCAGCTGTCCCCGACCACCAGGCCAGAGCTCTTGACCCAGTTGACCCGGGCAGAGGAGGCTGCCAAATAGATGGCCTGGCAAGCCTCCACCCTTGCCAAGTCACCTGGGTCCTGGACCACTAGGAGCACGTCATCGGCGTATGCAAACAGGACCAGCCACAGCTCCGGCTCCCGCAGCACCAACCCCGTCAACCTCCTGCGGAGGAGACAGAGGAAGGGCTCAATCGCCAGAGCGTACAGCTGGCCTGAGAGGGGGCACCCCTGCCATACTCCTCGCCCGAAGCTGACTGGTTCGGTCAGGGTCCAGTTGAGCCTGACCAGACACTCTGCAGAGGCGTACAGCGCCCGGAGAAAACCCACAAACTGGGGTCCGAAGCCAAACGCTTGCAGAGTGCTTAGGAGATACCCGTGGTCCACCCTGTCGAAAGCCTTCTCCTGATCCAAGGACAGGAGGGTGAATGACAGACCATCCCTACACCCGAGTTCCAAAAGGTCCCGGACCAGATATAGGTTGTCAAAGATGCTGCGGCCCAGGACGGTGTAGGTCTGGTCTGGGTGGACCACGTCCGCCAGCACAGACCCTAGCCGCAGCGATATTGCTTTTGCCGCGACTTTATAGTCCGTGCCGAGGAGCGAGACAGGACGCCAATTTCGTAAATCGCAGAGGTCCCCCTTCTTCGGCAATAAGGCGAGCACAGCTTGCCTGCACGAAAGAGGGAGGACCCCACTCTGCAAAGACTCGGCCCGGATGGTGACTAGGTCTGGTCCGAGGACGTCCCAGAACAGGCGGTAGAACTCCACGGTCAGCCCGTCCATGCCCGGAGATCTATTGGTGGGCATGCGACGGAGGGCTTCCGAGAACTCGGCCAGAGTGAGAGGCAGCTCTAGCCGGTCTCGGTCGCCCACGCTGACCGTAGGGCGCTCCTCCCAGAGCACTCTGCGTTAGGATCGGTCGGATCCGGGGAGAAAAGGCTTGCCTAGAAGGCTCTCGCCCTCCCGTACATCTCCACCGGATCCGTAAGGGGGGTGCCATCTTCTGCCAGAAGGCAGGTGATGTGTTTCTTGGCCCCCCTCCTTTTCTCCAGGGCGTAGAAGAAGCGAGAGCCGCGATCCATCTCCCAAAGGAGGCGGATGCGGGATCGAACAAAGGCACCCCGGGCCTGATGGTCCTCGAGGGCCCGGAGCTCCTCCTGCTTCTCACGGCATGCTCCACAGAGGGGCGGATCCTCAGGGTTGGTGGCCAGACGCCTCTCCAGCTCTAAGACCTCCTGTTCCAACTGCTCTATCGCCGCATCTCTCTGTTGGAGCCCCGGGTGTAGTCACGGCATAAGAGCTGGGCGCGCACCTTCCCCAGGTCCCACCACCGCCGTGCCGAGGGAAAGGCATGCCGCTGCCCTCGCCAGGCCAGCCAGAACTCCCAGAAGGATGTCACAAAGCCCACATCCTCCAACAAGCTGTTGTTGAAATGCCTACAAAGTGATTGATCGTCTTCAGTACAAGACTTCTACCCCTTTGGCTCTAGTCATTGATCTCCTACATCAGTTGTCACAGATCCTCCATAAGCCAAGGTGACCTCTAAGGATAAAGGTGAGGAAGAGGATGCCTTAAAGTAACCCTAGTGAACGTCAAAGACAAAGGACCGCTGTAAAGTCCTACCAACCCATTAATAGTATGGCTTGTGAGAAACAACATTCTCCCTCACACACCTCTGGAAAAAAATCACTCCAGTTTTATTAACCTCCAGGGCTCTTGCCAGGAGAGTTCTGTGCACCTCAGTGCACAGGAAGTAAGGATCTGTTTATGACACATCATAGTAGGTTTCCCCAGTTTTTTAGTTACAATGAAAAGGTCTTAAGCCATCATTGTGAACCCATTAGCACCATCACTACTGCTTGGTCTGTAGTGTACTACACTATATGGCAGAAGCCTCATACTTTCAGTGTGCTACCTGGAGCAGAGATAGCATGTGTATGTCTACACAAGCTGGGAAACACACCTCCCAGCTGCTGTGTAGACATAGTGACCGTGACTGAAATTTAGCCAGTCTGCTCTTGAATGTCTGTATTTCATCAGCCCAGGCCCTTCAGGTTTATTTCTTTCAGCTAAGGCATCCATTTGGCCCCCAACTGTTTTCTATATATATCATCACACTGAGAGACAGATGCCCGATTGTTGACACTGCCTTATTCCAATGCTCTACAAGTTGCACTTCTCCATCTTCTCAGTGATTTTTGACTGGTGAAAGGCACGTAATGTATGGTGGTGTCATCTGTCCTGAAACCTGGTGGTTTCCTTGCCTGACCATAGCTCTGCTTAGTTGGGAACAGAACTATGTTAATATGTATCCCCATCTCCTGCAGAAAATGAAAATAGGTGGTATGCCAGTGGTAGCATTTGTGGTATTAACAATGGCAAAACCTAGGTTTCCAGACTGAAAAAAAAAAATCTCTCTGATTCCATTTCTTCCTAGTGTAGAAAGTGCAGTCTAGTTGCCTGGGACTCTAGAGACCTGAAAAATTTGAGCTCAGCAATAAACTTCCACTGTGTTATTGGGAAAGTCACTAAATCTACCCTGTGCCTTATATCCCCATCTGTAAAATGGGGATGATAGTACTGCCCTACCTCACAGGGGTGTTGAAGCTAAAATCCATTAATGGTAGTGAGGTGCTCAGATTGTCTGCTGATGAGAGCCTTGTAAGTACCTAGACAGATATATTTTCCTTTCCTAGCATGAAAAACTACCAAAGGCCTTAAAAAGGAATCTCCACCCTGATGGTGTCCAGCCATAGCTAGGGCCATACCTTATGATGTAAAAAAAAATGAATAAAGAATTAAAGGAAGGTAATATCAACATGGGATTATGAAAAATAGATTCTGCCAAACTAACTTGATTTTTTAATGAGATTACAAATTTGCTTGATAAAGGTAATAGTGTTGATGTAACATACTTAGCAGTGTTTAATTTGTAGTGAAAGAGGTGCCGGGACTCAGACAATTTTTTTTCTTTCATAACTGATGCAGCAAGACCAGAGGTGCTGGGTTTATGAATTGCCAAGCCAGCGGAGAAGAGGCTTCGGCCTGGCAAGACCTGACAGAAATTAAGCACTGATATTTAGACTGCTGTAAAGCTTTTGACTTGGTACCAGACAATATTTTGATTAAAAACTAGAACAATATAAAATTAACATTAAATAGATTTAAAAACTGGCTAATTGGCAGATATCAAAATGTAATTGTAAACAGGGAATCAGCATTGAGCGGGTGTGTTTCTAGTGGGGTCTCACAGGGACAGATTTTTGGGCTTACACTATTTAACATTTTTATCAATGACCTGGAAGAAAACACAAAATCAACGCTGATAAAGTTTGCAGATGAAACAAAAATTGAGGGAGTAGTAAATGATGAAGAGGCCAAAGTAACTAATAACAGAGAGATCTGAATTTCTTAGCAAGTTGGGTGCAAGCAAATAATATGCATTTTAAAAGAGCAAAATGTAAATGTGTGCACCTAGGATCAAACAATTCTGGGAAGCAGTGACTTTGAAAAAGATTTGTGGTCATGGTAGATAACCAGCTGCACATGAACTCCCAGTGTGATGCTGTGGTCAACAGAGCTAATGCGATCCTTGGATGCATAAACTGGAATTTTGAATAGGAGTAGACCTCTATATTTGGCACTGGTGCGATCCCTGCTGAAATACTGTGTCTAGTTCAGGTGTCCACAGCTCAAGAAGGATGTTGATAAATTGAAGAGGTTTCAGAGAAGAGCCATGAGAATGATGAAAGGATTAGAAAACACGCCTTATGGTAGCCTCCAGTAGCTCAGTCTATTTAGCTTAACAAAGGAAAGGTTAAGGAGGGACTTGATTATAGTCTACGAGTATCTGTCATGCACCGAGGTGTAGGTGACTGGGGCCTGGTGGTCGGAGTAGAAGCAGAGGGAAAAACCAGAGTCATGCTCAGGAGACAAGTCAATGGTTGGAGCCAAGAATTAGGAATCAGGAGTTCAGAGGTAGGCAGGTACTAGGGCTGGAGCAGAGCAGGCAAGGGATGAAGCAAGGACTGGACAGGAAGCAAGTCTGACACAGTTACAGGCCTGGAACGCACTGAGCAGATACTATGCTGCTATTGCTACAGGGCTTAAATTGTGATCTGTTGGCTCTTCTGACCAGGGAGCACAGTCACTTAGTGAGCGTTTATTGGGTCCACAAGCTCACTGAGTTGCTAGGCAACCCAGCCCAGAGGCATCTGAACTCCTGACAGTATCTACATGGGGAACAACTATTTAATGATGGGCTCTTCAATCTGGCAGACAAAGGTATAACCCCGTCGACTGGCCGAATGTTGAAACTAGATAAATTCAGACTGGAAATAAGGTGTAGTTTTTTAACAGTGAGGGTAATTAACCATTGAAGCAATTTACCTGGGATTGTGGTGGAGTCTCTATCAATGACCATTTTAAAATGAAGATTGGATGTTTTTCTAACAGCTACACTTTAGTTAGTATTATTTTGGGAAAGTTGTATGGGCCCGTGCTATTCAGGAGGTCAGGCTAAATGATCACAGTGATACTTTCTGGCCTTGGAATCTATGAATCAATGAAAAGTTTTCTTGAATGAATGGACTAGTCGTATAAGTTTCACTCAGCTGCCTATCCAGGCCTGGTGATACTGAGCACTTTCTCTTTAGCAGAGAATCTTAGAAGTTATAAATAAGCCTAGTCCCATTTCTAAAACTGCAGATGCAATTTTGCTTGCCTCCCTTTTGTGCATTAAAAAACAGATTTGTGCATACACATTGCATTTTTGGATGCAAATAGGGCTGTGATTAAGTCAGTGTTTTTTAGTAGTCTCCAAGGGAAAAGAGGAAAGTGCATCCCTGGTGGTATTCAAACTGAAACTAGACAAAACTCTAGAAAATAATTGGTATGGAACAGCCCTTTAATGGCAGGTGGAGAGAATAGATGATATAGTATTGATAGATCTTTTAAGTTTCTAATTTCTAAGGGTCTGCAGCTACTGAGGACAATAGGTCTGGAGAAATCTGGGATTGCGAATCATGATTTTGTGTGTTCTGTTGTCTGGAAGATTAATATACACACAAAACCAGCACACTCATGAGGGCCATATGGCAAACCCTACATTCCACTCTCTGTTAGTGAGTGTGTGTCCCATAATCAGAGCACTTGGCTGTCATTTCGTTCTGATAGAGGACTATGAGGTGAGGATAAGATTGTATAGTTAACACGTGCATAGTTAATGACAGGTTGAAGTAGATACAGTAAGTAAACTAGACAATCAAAATACACTGGAGGGAATTACAGTGAGCACTACAGGGAGTTTTTTGGGGTTAATGTGTAATTCCTATTTTTATCTTAATCAGTATTTTTTCGCTACTAGGAATAAATTGTCCCCAAGATTAATTCCAACAACCATAAACCAGTGAGCACTACTGAGATAAGAAATATTGAAAGCAAAGTCTGACTTATTCTGAGGGAGATATGGGAATTGGAGAAATGCAAAGAGAGTAAATATTTAAGTTAAGGACTTTGGGCCATATCATGCCATCTGTTAGAAGTTGAACTTCTCACTGAAATCAGTGGGGCTGTCTACTTGTGGCTTAATATAGAACATGGGGTTTTGCAACTTCATATGAGCTAATGGCAGTGGAGCACAAAAAGAAGCAAGAAACAAAATCGAACCACTGTCTATGGTGCTGACCCCCAATTGACTATGTAGGGGAATTTTTTTTTACCTCTCAGGGTGCTTGAAATGGTAAACTATCCCACCAGCAGGCCACGTGAGTGTAAGCCTTCACTTCTAAGAAAAGAAGGAGGGCAAGAATGTCAAACTGCATCAGAGACATCCTTGGGAGTTTAAAAATGTGGATACTAAAGCTTTAATTTGAGTCTATAGCTAGCAAATAGGATGCTTTAATAGCTCTTTCCACTCTGAAGTGTTTCTTTCCCTGAACAGATTATTAGACAGCAAGGACTGAGGATGCCAACCTTGGATCTTGAAAATGTGTGTCTATACCGAAGAAGTGTTATAATGAAATTATAAACATTTGTAATAGTTTAGGATCCAACGGGCTCAAGACCTTTGCTTTTAAAAACATGTTTTAGAATGTTATCACTCTACAGCAGCATTTTCTCTACTCTTTATTTTCTAAATGCTTTTGGACACACAGACCATGGGATTAATTATACATGTGAGCAACAATTCATGAATATTTAACATATTCATTTATACTTAATGAATACATTTGCATTTTGTCAGTTTAATGTGTTTTAAGGAAATACTGCTCATTACCTTTCAATTTTGTAGCTCAGTAGAATGTAATTGGAATGATAAGGTGAGATAGATATAGCATTATTTACTGTAATTATTCTTAGAGTTTTGTCTTTTAAACATCTGTATTTGTTTTATTTTTATAACTTTCCATCTCTCTCAACCGTTTCACCTTGGTTCTTATTTTAAAACAAGTATCTCAGAGGCAAGAATATCTAATGCAATTTAAAGAATCAAGTGTTATGTTTTAGGACACCGAGTTCCCCTCTGAACAACAACCAAGAGAATGCCCGCTCACAAGTGCCACTCACTGGCATCCTAGTTGACTGTTTCAAGAGACGTGCCACGGTCTGAACAGGCATAACAAAAAAATATTTTTACTCTTGGAGACAGTTTTTCTTCATATTAGAGTTTTGGGCAGACCTGAAAAGAACTGTGTGGGGAAGCCGGCACTACACCTCTTCTGTAAATGTTGCTGTTTGTAGGCCACAATTTTCAAACTTGAGTGCCTTAATCAGGGGTGGCTGACCTGTGGCTCCGGAGCCACATGCAGCTCTTCAGAAGTTAATATGCGGCTCCTTGGATAGGCACCGACTCCGGGGCTGGAGCTACAGGCGCCAACTTTCCAATGGGCCAGGGAGTGCTCACTAATCAACCCTTGGCTCTTCCACAGACGCTGCCCCCACTCCACCCCTTCCCGTCCCCTCCCCTGAGCCTGCAGTATCCTCACTCCTCCCCCTCCCTCCCCCTGAGCCTCCTGCACACCACAAAACAGCTGATCAGGAGGTGCGGGGAGGGAAGGAGGCAGTGGGGCGGCCGGTGGGTGCGAGGCGCTGGTAGTGCGGGATGTGATGGGGGACTGCTGACGTATTACTATGGCTCTTTGGCAATGTACATTGGTAAATTCTGGCTCCTTCGCAGGCTCAGGTTGGCCACCCCTGGCCTAAATTAAGATTTTAAATCCATATTTTCAAAGGTGCTGAAGAATGACATCTCCAAAGCTTCAATGGGTCTTGTGGGTGCTCAGCACCTTTGAAAACAGGCTACTTGTGCAGCATTCCCAATTCTCATTATATCAGAGCAAGTCTTGTAATACTTGGTGTCTTTCTCAAAGCCCCAGTTCCTAGATTCCTATTATTATATGCCAATCACAACTTGCATTTTTTTTAAAAAGTTCATTTCTAGCTCTTATGGTTATAGAGAAAAACTATATAAAGTAATCTCAGTGTACTCTAGAGACTCAAAAGCCAGAAGGCGAAGAAAAAAAGGCTCCAAAATGTTTTTAAGACAATCTCATGGATTTTTGGAGCCTGACTCATCACTTCCAAATGTTTAGGGGAGATAATACTGCTGGTGTGAAATCCTGATTGAAGTCAATGAGAGTTTAGCTTTTGATTTCAATGAGGCCAGGATTTCACCCCTTATATTTAGGTGCATAAATATAGGTTTGGAAGTCTAAATTATGCCAATTCAATTTTGACAATTTTGGCCTTAGTGCCAACAATGTACTAGGCACTTTGCAGACAAATATGGATATAAAGAGCTTCAATAATAAGAGGCAAAAGGAAGAGTTCAGTCTCCAGGAGCTGGTGACCTTGCACTCTTTACATTCACAAATATCAATTTTAAAGACGTAGCGGGCAAATAAACAAAAACATCTCATAGGATTCCCATGCTAACTACTGAGGAAAACACTTCTCATAAAAGAGTCTTTAGAATTGCTTATCTACAAATTGCTTCTTTAACATATAATTTCTATTTGTTAATATGAAGTACCATATGGTGGCAGATAGAAATCCACAATAGCTGTTACCATAGTGCTACTCTGGTCATGATTGAAAACAACATAATTGCCGAAATGGAGACTTGACCTTTCATTCAGTTTTAATAGACTGGTTTCTGAATACAGTTCTGATTCAAAAGACTTGCATGAAATCTAAGTTAGTTCTGTCGAACTTGGATAGCATTGTCAAATCCTCAGGCCAGGAGCAGGCCTCGCTATGGGTTCATTCAGCACCTGGAATGATGAGGTTTAATCTTGACTGGGAAGTACTAGAATACAGGTAAATAACAATGTCAATACTAAACAAAATCTAACATGGTCACTTCACACGCATACCCACACCCTGAGTTTTGATTTGGTGCGTAAACAAAACTGATTTATCTTGCATGCCTCATATATTTTTAATTGGAGATGTACACAAGCTGCAAATCTGGATCTGTATTTTGAAACTATACACCCTCAAATTTGTGAGTTTAAGGATTTCAGGTTTGGTTTTGCCATTGTTACACAGGGGCCAGACAGGATTTGGATCCAGATTTCAAATACAAACACACAGACATTGTATATGCAGATACAAGCCAAGCTGCAAAACTGAAGGCACCTGCCAACTGGAAAAAAGTTTTCTTTGGTTCTAGTGGTGTGGCAAGGTACCTCCTTCTCCTCAGCAGCCTCAGCCTTTCTCCCTCTGACAGTGGGAGGCCTGGAGAAAATCAGTCCCACTCCAGAGGTTTTTAATTCTTTGCTTTGGTTTATTTTTTTCAATATTTACAAGGTAGGCCTGGTGGTTCTCTTAAGCAAAAACAAACTCACAACACAAAAGAAATAAATTTTAGTGTCCCCTCACTGGGCCATTGACTTATGTTGGCATATGGTTGCCAGCCCTTCCCCAAACAGAAGTGAACTTGAATGTTTCCCCTATAGCAAGGAGAGCAACCTTCCATATAGGAGAAGTCTTTTCTCCCTATTGTCCCTAACCCTGCTGCAAATTGTTTCTCATCCCGCCTCACTCACTCTCACCGGCAAAGGGGGTTTTTAAAGGTTATCAGCAGTCCTTAATTGGGCTCAGGTGTCTCTAATTAACTTGAGGTAACCTCTTTTCAGTTTAGAGGGAAAAGGGCCTTCACAATTCCAGGGCTGATATACCTGTGTTCCACTATTCTCTTATAGCTGTGAGGTCTGTTTTTGTCACACTGGTTACTGATCACTTTTCCTGCATTTGGTAAAAATTATTTATCAAATATTAAGGAAAATGTCCTGACTATATCAGTTAAACCAAATAAACTAAAACTCTCAGATTTTGGGGTAAAACCTTTTGCACGTGTGCTACACCCTTGGTACTAGCTCAGCCTTGGGATTGTAGTATCCCATATGTAGGACTCAGAGATGAAAGTAGGCCGGTGTGTACCGGTAAGAAGTGGCTGGTGGTACCGGCCCGTACACAGCCCACATTAAAGCGTTTAACATCGCTGCTCCTTTTGCCCCCACCCCAGGGCCACCTACATGGGGTGGGGAAGGGGCAGCTTCCCTGGGGGCCGTAAATTTAAAAGGGTCTGGGGCTCCCAGCTGCTGCTCCTGCAGCAGCGGCCGGAGCTCCAGGCCCTTTAAATCGCCACCGGAGCCCTGGGTGGCACAGGTCAGGCAGCATGGAAAGGCTGGCTGGGGGAGGCTGACCCCTAGTCCCGCCCCTTCTGCCTGAGGCCTCACCCCTTCCAGGGACCCGGAGCCAGGACCCTGTACTGGTAAGTATTTTACCTTACTTTCACCCCTGGGAGGACTGCACATTTAGAGCAGCCCCACAGCTCTCCTCCATCCTGTCTAAGATGCACAATAGTCTTGGGCTAAACAGAGTGCTTGAAATATTTCCTACATGCAACAGTAAATCCAAAGATTTAAGAAACCAGTAGGATCAGGCCCTATGTATGTTTCCCAGGATATTTGTTGCTGACTCCATGTGCTGCTTGCTTCCATTTTGATAAGGGATGAAAGCAATAAAAGTCCAATCTTAAGACTTTTGCCATGGGGAAATCTTGAATTTGTGAATATGGTGACTGATTATATGCATCACAAAACAAAAATCCATAATTAAACAGCAGCAACTCTCTAAAAATAGCCTATTCCTATTCCAAACAGTTGAAGGCTCCAGAGTGACAACTCACCCAATAATAAAACTTTCTCATTCTGGGTACCATAGCTAATATCTTTTATCTAAAGCTATGAAGACATGAAAGTAACCATTTAATCCATCCAGTGCTACACCTCTATGTCCGGCTAGAGTCATGTTTTATAAAAGTATTACCAGCACAGGCTCAAAAGACAACTGAATACACGGCATGCAGCCCCCTTGTGCATTTTGCTGAATATACATTCTTTTAAGACATTAAAGGCTTAATCTTGTGGGAACACAAAGGGAAGTTTCAAGAAAGATTAAGCTTGTCTTACTGACTAGTCACTTTGATGCTCCAAAGTGTACCTGCACACCTTTGATCCTTGTTCTTTGAAAACGTGGAGAAAGATGCATTCCAACAGGTAGATTAACATGTGAGCATCCCAAATCTTTCCCTGCATTTATCACACTCCTTCCTGTCTCCATGAAATTGAAGTGCACAAACCTCATTCAAACAAGCACGGAATAAGTTTGACATTTAGTTTGTTTTCCCAAAGCCCTGGCATACATACAGTAAATTACATAATGGCAATGCACCCACACTGTTATAGCTTATGTTACAGATGGATCTGTTCACATCTGAACCCCAGGATGAAGTGGTGTTTTATATAGAAAATAATTTAAGTGTTGTCACTTAAATGTATGAGTTTTTGTTTAATAAACTTGGTTTGCTTTCACTATAAACCAGTACAGTGCTGTGATTGAAATGGGTGGTTGCTAAACACCGGTTAAACAAATGAGCTGAAGTGTATTGACTCTTTAAAGAAGCAATGAACTTAATAACTTCTGTGAGTGTTCCAGGAGAGGGCTGAACCCTGCAGAGGCAGACAGTTTGGGGAAACATTGGCACTGGGAGGTGTTGCAGTCACTCTGCAAAAAGTAACTGTGTGGTGGAAGCCAGGGTGTGACCTGCATGATTGTCTGATGGCTGTTGGTGTCAAGTCTATGAGCCACAGCAGCATAGCATTTAAGGTACCCAGAGTTGCAGGTCAGATGATGACACAACCCCCTACTGGTCTGGGTTGAACCCCAAAGCCTCACAGGGACCTACCTACCTAAGAGAGCCCTTTTCTCTTTTCCCCCTATAAGTCTGCCACAGGCTTGTGCTGTGAAGGCAACTGAGCTAGAGCTCCATTGGTATTGAAGAAAAAATGGTGGGAAGGGCAAGGTTATTATCAGAGTGTTCACCATTAGGCCCAGTGCCTTTGGAATTCACTTCCCCCTGGGCTAAGGTTACCAACAGTCCCTTATTACAAGGAACATTCCTTATTTTTTCATCTCTGTATAATAAGATCGGGAGTGTTGCAAAAAGGAGCAAGAAATACCCCTGGTGAATGTAGGTGAGTACTGCTTAGTGTTATTATTTTATTTTTATTCTTTTATTATTAATGATAATGATAATAGTATTGGGAGGGGAAGTGGGTTGGGGGTTCTAAGAAAATAGTTCCTTATTTTTGAAGTAGAATGTTGGCAACCTTACCCTCGTTCCATAATACCGCATGTTTGTTAACCTTTTCTTTTTCCCGAGCCCGTAAGAAGATGGGCTGGAAAGCAGTGTGAGGGAGAGTTGTGGGAGAGTCTGTTGGGGGCTTACATTAAATTTTGTTCTGTGGTGTTGGTGTCTTGGTATCTGATCTGGGAGTAGCAGGCAGAGTCATCTTATTTTAATAGTGTCTTCTTTAACAGATTAACTAGGGTGCCCACAGTCTGGGCTGGAGCTCTTTTACTGCAGAGTAGCAGAAACATAAATAAATAATAGGTGTGAATGGGAGCAAAAAGAAGATCAATGATGGAATGCTGGGATGGGGCACATGCCCCATAGTGGGCTCTAAAGGGTTAATAGAGCCCTAGGGAGGCTGCACAGGAGGCAGCCAATCAGAGAAGGGCTGAAGGGAGCAGCCAATCAAGGCCAAGCAGGCCCATATAAAAATGGAGCTGCAAGGCAGAGGCAGGTAGTTCTCTGCTAGAAGCCCAGGGAGGATGGACTGTGTTTCTGGAGGGCTGAGAGAACTGCCAGCACTCTTGACAGAGTAGTGCTGCTAGCAGGGACCGGGGGAGTGAGAGAGAGCTCCTGGCTGGCTGCTGGGTTTTGCAGGCTGAGGCCCTGAGGCAAGGACAAAGAGGATGCAGGTGCCAGGAGGAAGTAGCCAGACAATTTGCTGCAGTAGCCACTAAGAGAAGTGGCTGAACAGCAGACTGCAGGTCGCCTGGAATGTTGGGGCAGGCACAGTGTGTGGTATGGCCGGAGGGCTGTGTCACTGAAGAGGATGTCGCGGTCACTGGAGAAATGTGGGTCCTAGAGCAGGAGTGATGGCAGCAAGGTACCACCCAAAGAGGGCGCACTAATACACAGAGCTAATTCCCAAGACAGCCAGCAGGAGGCACCAGAGTGGTGAGTGAACCCCGGTTACAAACGCCAACCAGAGAAAATTGGAGGGGCTGGAACTGGACTGCCGAGGCTGGACCATCATAGATTCCAAGGCCAAAGGGAACATTGTGATCAGCTTGTCTGACCTCCTGCATAACACAGGCCAAAGGCCTGGAGAAGGTGAGAAGACTGTGGCCTAATCTTCCCTTGCTGCCCATCCTGCTGGCAGTAGGCATGAGGAGTGAGGCAATAATGGTATTCCCTGCTCTTGGAAAAGGCTACAGAAGAAAAGGGACCACCAGGATTCTGCTGCTGCAGAATATTCAATTAAAATTTGCTGCCCCACAATCCAATAATTTGTTATTGAGTTGGAGCCAGGATAAAAGTCATTCTAGTTAGTGTCCATTTTACAAAGTTAAATGTAATTACTAAAATGTTTAAAAGTTAATGAAGAATATATGATCTGAAAGTGGATTCTAATGAAAGGCAATCCTCTCACACATACTTTTGCTGTCAAAATCTTATTATGCATTATGTATGTAACAGCTCAGTGTAGATGCTAATAAAATACCATAAGTAATGGGGTAGAAGGAGTGCCATAACACGTCTAGAAGTCCCAATAGAGATACTTCTTTAAAGTAAATGAAGGCTCCCTATAGACACACACACTAAAATACGGTACTGAATTCTATTTTTTCTATTTTTCTATTGCCACTCGTATCTATGACTTCAAAACATCAGACAATAAACCAGAGGGAACATGGCGATGTTGTGAAAAGAGAAAGTAGCATATAAATACTTGTTCTTATTTTGAACTACAGCCATTAGGGAGGAGAGGGCTAGCTTGGGATAATGCCCAAGGAAAATCCAAGAGGGATATAGTTCTGCGATTTGTCTAATCATCTACAAAATATCACCAGTGCTCCACAGAGATCCAAATGACAGAGCATTTATCTAGCAATTAAATACTTGACACCTGAAGAAAAAAGTTAGGAAATTGCATTTTTGGGTGCTAGTTATATCTCTAGGGGAAAAGCTCTGCAATGAAACTGAAACTCAGTAATATAGAGTATGATATTGCTCCCTTACCCTGTGAAATTTCAGCATCTTCATCTCTACAGGGGAACCCAGGGAATATTTGTGTGTGGGAGACACGCTGGAAAAGCAGTGGGTAGGGAAGGTTCTCGAATTTGAACACTCCAATGGTCTGTGGAGACTAAAACAAAAACTGTTAAGCCTGGAGGCTGAGGCAGAGCCCATTGTGTTGAATTATATGGCTTTTAAACACACATTTGTCAAGTGAAAAACTTTGCTTAAATATAAAGGAACTTTAAATTAGAGAGGAGACAGACCTATTAAAGAAAGATTTGGGTGTAGCTCCACAGCACAGCAGAAGGACAGATGCTGTGTGGGTGTAAATCACCATTGCTCCATTGCAGTCAAGTAGAAGCTGAGGATCTAGCCAAAAATGTTCAAAGTCCTGCAGGGATGCTGGCTAATTTCTTACCCAGACTTAAACCTTCTTGCTGCCTACAGGCTGGTTGGTTGCTTGTTAGGCCTCTGTCCCTCATTAGAGTCTAAATATTATCACCTCAAATCTGGCTCCTTTTTTCAACAAATATTCATGGAAAATAATTATAGGCTATTGTCATGTTGGGGTCTGAATACAAGTAATATCTAGATAGGATTCAACAGAACTACAGTATGAGCCCATATAGTTATGAATATACTGAAAATACCCAGGGAAAGAGCATCCCATGCTATTTTGCTTCATGACTTAGATAGACAAAGGTATTTTTTGGAAGGGACTGCAGAATGAGAGGGTTTTTTGGGTGGCGGTAGTGGGGAGAGAGAAACAAAAAGATTATAGTTAGAACTATGGTATCTCTTCTTGCAGAGCAAGCCCATAGGAGAAGCTCCGAGACCTCACTGTTACAAAGAGAAGCAGCCCCACTTCCCCTACTCCTGATCTCCCTGAAGACACTGGAAGGCAAAACAGACCTGCCATCTTCTCCTGAAGATACTGGAGAGGGTCAGTGGGCACTGGGACTATCTTCAAGACAATTGCAGGTCTAGGGAGCCTATCAAGGAAGAAGGGTTGTTTAGAGACAGAGCATCATGGAGCCTTGTGACATGGCACCTTCTTAGGTTCAAATAAACATTTATGAGGCTCTGGTCATTGACATTAGTACTAGGAGTCAGTCTTATATTTACTCTCCAACAGCAATGCCCTACTAGACTCGGCTTATTTAACCCTCCCCAGAAACATTTTTAAAATGTTCCCAACTGAAGTGGGAATCCCAGTGTACATTTTAGGGAGGCCAACTGCTTCAAAAGTGCTTGGTGTGGATTTGTCATAAGGAGATCTTTCACCTTAGGCACTAGGGTGACCAGATGTCCTGAGGTTATCGGGACTGTCCCAATATTAGGGACTTTGTGTTATATATGCAACTATATGCCCCTCTCCCACTCCCCCACCACTGCTGGAAAAAAAGTGTCCCAATTATTCATACTTGCTATCTGGTCACCCTAGTAGGCACTGGGGCCTGAGTCTCATTTAACTAAGGCCCGTTTACACAAAGTGGTTCAAATGTGACCTTAGTTTAAATCAGAATCAGGTCCTTCTATGCTTACTGACCACTGCCTTCAGTAGGAACAGGATTGAACCTTTAATAAGTTATCTCATTATAGAAGCTGCTACTTATGCTCTCCATGAACTCCCAGCATTTTGTAACTTTTGTCTTTGACTAAGGGTCTATGAGGCTATAGACACTGCCTCTATGATATTAGACAGAAAACTCCAAACCATTTTAAAAGGCGCTTTCATAAATCATTAAACTGATAAAAGAAGGGGAGCATTTTTGTTCATATATGGTGATGGGGACTTCAGGAGAAGAGTGGTATATGAGTAATATGTCTCTGTCAGTTGGCTCTAGTTAGCTGCCTGGAGGCTAGGCGGCAACTGAGGGAGAAAGAACAAAAGATTAGAATCCTTTTATTATGATTATTATGTTTGATAGTTTTCTTGTGGGCTTTAATTTGTGAGACTCTGTTAGTGGCAGGATTTTCAGGCAGTGTGTTTTTCTCTCTTGATTTCAGTAAACTCAGCTTTGAGCGGCTAATAGTTCACATCGAAGTCTGTGCTGACCTTCTGCTGGGCCGGGGTTTTGAACTGATCATTTTATCAAGTCATTTAGGTGGGACATGAAACTGGGAAAATACTTTATAGGGAACAATGATTTGTTGAATTTAACCCTTTTGGTGGTGGTGGTGGTGGTGGTGGTGGTGGTTCACACATCAGCTACAAATATATCACTAATGTAACAAATTTGACTGTGGTTTGCTCATGAACTGTTTGCTGTGACTCTTTCATACTCGAGCTGTGTGAGTGGGTGGGTGCCTAAGGCTCATGGTATTGTTTCTGTTAATAGACTGGATGTCCATAATATTTATAAACAGGAGAAGTGCCTGACTAAGTTGCTAAGGCTTTGATTGTCTCAAGGAGAGAGTGAGGGCATCTTATGGGAGTGGTAGCAGGAGATGTGCAGGCCTAAAGAACGTTAGGAAATGTAAAACCTCTTTCTTTCCTTGCTCCCACAAGATCATTATATTCTGCCCATGCATGCCTAGATGTTAGAAAATAAAATAAAAATAAATAAAATAAAAATATTTGGAGCACCCGGTCTAGATCCTCTCCCCCTCATTGCTGCATGGCATCGCACCATTGTATTTAAAAATTTTTAGATAACCACTCGCTTTCTCTTCTCAGCCTCGCACAGCCTCCTACTCCCTCACTCCCAAACCCACAGAGAGTAGCTCAGATAGATATGAGAGCCCTTCTGACACAAGTGCATGGATGCACTTACATGTATCCTTACCAACAGGAGTGCTCCCTCCCTGAACATCTGTGTGAATGAAACCTCACTTGCACATGCTTGCAGAAAACCAATAGTCGTGCAAGAACACAGCTGAACCCAATTCAATGGCAGGCTCAGAAAAAATGTTTCCACTGTTCACTACATCTAGTTAAAAATAATCCTTCAAGGATTTGTAGTCCCTCCCCCACCTCCTAACAGGAGAAGGTTTTATTATCTCTAAACCATCCTTTTCTTCTTTAGGTAATTTCAAATAAAACTGAAGCTCTCGGAGTTGGTGTTTTTGTTTTCACTAGCTTTTTGAATGTCTCCGGGAGCCATTTGTGGGCCAAAATCATACAGTCTGGTGGTCATGTCCAGATTGCTCATTATTTTGGCTCTTTAATTGGTTTTCTGAGGCATTAAAAAAGCCAGTGAAAAACAGACACACGACACACAAATACAAATACCAGATCCTATGTACAACCCTGCATTGCATAAATATGCCTCTGATTAATCCTGAGCTCTCTTAAAACATTTTGTACTCCTCTTAGAAATGTAGGCAGCATTTCTACATTTAAATTAGTGTCAGTATAGTTCACTCAGTAGCACTCTGCATCCTACTCATCGTCCAGCTACTTTGAACCTCTCTACTGATTTCTCCCATTGTCCCCTTTGCTCACTCCCAGTTTTGTTCCATTTCTTATGCCTGGAACAGCCTCCAGATGAACATACACCCAGTTCCCTCACTCTCCTATTCTCATAAGCTCAAGTCAGCCTACCTGTTCCATGAAGACTTCTTGTTATTAGGACTACATGCCACTCTGTGTTTGTGTTGTATCTGTTGTATATGGCATTGTAATTCCCTGGATCCATTGGTGTGCCTTTGGAGCAGTCCACACTATAACTGAGACAAAAGACTAAGTTACAACTCGGTTAAAAGTTATCGTGTAAATGAGATTTAGTTCTGTAAGTGGGCTTGATTCGGGATTGTCCAAGGCGTTAGGCCAGACACTAGGACAGGTATAAGTCTTGTCTGCTTTTTACCAAGTTGTAGCTGGTTCCCTTTTATGGTTATACTGTGGAGCCTAAATTCTATAAGACAAAGATGGTATATTTTGTTTGGCATTTATGTACTGAAAAGCACTATGTATATACAGGTATGGTGTTATAACCAATGGACACCAGAGCCTGGATTCAAGACCGTGACCTGAAGTTAAGCTCATGTTCACTGTTAGTGCTGCATTGTTAGAGGTACAGGAGATGATAAATCCAGATTCCTTCTTCCTCACTCTGCCTATTCAAGTAGAAGTTAGATATCTAGTTGCACTTTTTATATAAAAGAGAGGTAATAATCCTCTCTCCATAAAAAAGTCTGCTGTCTAGTGCTGTGTTTTGTCTACTAATGAGTGCACAATGGTTGTTCCATATGTCTATGCAGTGGTAGCACTGCCATTTTACTCCTTAGTGATAAAGCACTTTGGGATACCTTGAGTATGAAAGAGTCTATAAAAATGAAACTCAGCCGTATGGCCCCATTTCCCAGTATTAGCTACATTGCACTGGTGTATTCAGCACATTTTCCTTTGTACTTTGAATGGATTGTCATTTCAGACAATGACAAATTCTTTATACAAATTTGAAGAATAACAAACTCTATGTGGCTTTTATATTCAAATTTGTTTACAGCATGATATTTGCAAATAACTTTTTCAGTCACACTATTTTATTTAAGAAAAAAACCATTGATGATGGAGGCAGTAGTTTGTTCTGTGGTATCCTCAGTGCTGGGAGGTGCCTTTCTTCCATGATATTAATTATTCACCAGGGCTTTGTAGTTGTTTCTCGGCTACGCAAATCAGCTATTGAAATGTTTCATTAGCTTCTCCCTTCCCTATAGTATAATTTCATAAAATACAGGACAGAGGCTGATATGAGTTTATACATATCATTTTTTAAATACCAATGTATCATAGAATCATAAGACTGGGAGGGATCTCAAGAGTACCATCTTGTAAGGTAAGATCATCAGATTTCAGAATTTAAGCAGACTATTTATTTATTTACCATTTGTATTGTAGTAGCATCTACTGGACAGGCGATGTCCCAACAAAGTCCAAATGCTTGAAGAAGTGCTGATGGTGGCCAAATACTGTTGGTGGCACTCTTGCCCATGTGGCAGTATTGAACCAATGACCCACGATAATAGCTCGGTTGTAGTTATTCTGTCTTCTAGGTGAGATATCAAAATGGGGGTCTTGACCTCCAAGTTCATAAGTGATCCCTTGGCTAGTTTTGGAAGAATACATATAGGGATGTTAACCCTAATATCCTGGTCAAATTCTGATCTGGGTAAGTAACCTAAATCTCCTCCTCTAGTTTTAACAAGTTAAATTATTCTTCACTTCCCCTTATACAGACATTGGTGTAGTGGATCTGGCATTGAAAACATCCACGTTTCCACCCTAGAATACATTAAGGTTCAATGGTGGGTGAAACAACCCCTGTACATAAAGGGTTAAATCACTATAGGATCTTTTGGGGTGTAAAGTGCTACACGAATGTGAGGCATTTACAACGTTTTCTGTCAAAACTGACATTTATTTTGGACTCAGCAAGTTAGAATTTTCTCAGAGCCACTCTCTTTTGCTGTGGAAAGTGTGATTGCAATGCAATAGTGAATGTATGTGAAGTTACATGGCAAGAAGCTTGTGATTATGCTGGACAACATAACTGGAAAACAATGGTCTCTGCAATGATTATTGTTAAAGCAAATTATAGACAGTGGGAAGTGCTATAACCAGTCGATTACATTCATGTAGTAGTGCATTAGCTTAACGTATTCAAGGTAAAGAAGTCTGCATCTCAGTAGCACGAAACTAGAAACCTTCAAAATATTATATCAGCCAGCAACAAGTGTCAGGATTGATTCTTGTTGTGGAATTAATCTGTTCAACTGTGGCTGGAGTAACTATTCCTGTACAGCAGATAGGTGGCACAGCACACAACTGGAGACCTGAGGTCAAGTCTCCTTATGTGGTTTATTTCTTAAGTGCCACTGATCCTCTAGAGATGGGTGTAATAACTTCCACTTATCTGTGTTTGCCATGGTGAGACCATTATTAAAATTCAAAATAAAGAAAAGGAGCAGACAAGCTGAATGCTGATGGATAGGACTTGGTGTCTGATACGAATTCTCATTCCATCCATATTATTTTGTAGGCTGATCTTAATTTGCGGCGATGTTTGTTTTGCAAACAATGCTGCTGCTGCAGCAGCTGCCATTTACTTTGGCAAATGTGCCACTGGTGAACTTTGGGGAGTGCCACTCACATGCTTGTCTGAAAGACTGGCATGGGTCAGAGAAACTGCTTCAATGCCACTTAACACATTCCAGGACTGGGAAAACATCACAGGGTCTAGACACGTGCTCTGGATTTCATGATCACAACAGCTTATCTGCTATTTCACATGTAGTCTCCTGTAATTTGCTAGGCTACTCTTAAATGGTGCTGAATTTCTTTTGTTAGCATGTTAACTACTACTGGAAAACTGTGAGAAGCAAGAAGAGCCTGTACAAGGAGGCATATGGGCCTGTTAAGTCTATTTTGTGCTAGTCTCCCAGTGGAAAGCAGATTTAAACCTGGCAGATCCAGCTGGTGGTAGATCCCCCTGAGTAGGAGAATCCTACATCACAGAGCTAGATGGGAAAAAATGGAAAATGTTCAAGTAATTTTCCTTCTGCGGGTTTTGAAAAGGAATGTGGGGTTTTTTTTCATTCGTTTTCAAATGTTTGGTTTTCTTAGTTGGGGCAGGGGGTTCAGTTTTCTTCTCCTCCCTTTTGTCCTTTTTCCAGTTTGTTGCTGAAAAAGGAGGTGAAAGCGTATATAAGAGAGGGAGGAGGTTGGATGTGATGGGTTGGACCCGTTGGGAAGCCACCTGATGTGCTGAAATACCACTGAGTCTACCTGTTCTCCCATCATGGGCCCCCTTTAACCTGTCTTGCTGAGCCAGGGTCTTAAAACCTCCTTTAACACACACATAGGCAGGGCCGCACCCAGCTGCAGCTCAGCTCTGGGAAGACTCAGTTTAAGGGATTGCTCCAGCACTCAGATGTCCACCTCCCTTGGAGTGCAGACCCAAAGATATATTATGAAATCCGCCCCCTCCCTCAGTGTGGACAGATGTGTGCACACTTCTTACACACAGTTACAAATGACAGAAACTGGGTTTAATAATAAACAAAACAAATTTTATTAATTATAAAAGACAGATTTTAAGTGGTAAAAGGGGTAACAAACAGAACAAATCAGATTACTAAGCAAATGAAATCAAACATGCAAACTATACTAGTTTCACTAAAGAAATTGGTTACAAATAGTATTTCTCACCCTAGATTTTGTTGCAGGCAGTTCGCAAAGTTTCTGTGGTTCAGAGTTTCAGTTATATTCCTTTTCAGACTGGACCCCTCTCTCAGTCTGGACTCCCCCCTTGCCTTCCCTTTTGCAGTCTTTCTCCTTGGGCAGACAGGCCTGGAGAGGAGGAGTCCTGTTTGCCTTCTTCCCCACCCTTAAATAGGATTACATAAGGCAGGATCCTTTGTTTCCCAAACTTGACCCTCCTTCCCTTACAGTGGAAAATTATAAGAAGTCCCAGGTAATGTTTTAGTATCAGGTGACAAGACCACCTGATCCTGTAGTATCAAAGCGTCCATGAGTCAGTGGCAGTATGGAGTATCCACAGGAAGGCCAAGCTTTTCACAGTCTATTGTCCTTGCTGATGGGCCATCTGCCCTCTCTGGCTTTTCCATTGTTGTACCTGAAATGTTCGCAGTGGGCATCACCCAAAGTAGCACAGTTGAAATACAGATACATAGTCAATATTTCTAACTCCAGATACAGGCATACAAATTGGATAATCGCATTCAGTAAATCATAACCTTTCCAATGATATCTCACATGAGCCATCTTGCATAAAGTATATCTCAATTATGTCATATTCATATCATAAGCATATTTTCATAAAGAATATTTGGAATGACACGTCACACCTAAGATGTACAAAATCCAGGTAATGTATGACATCTAGGATGCATGACATCAAGGTAATCCCCAGCTGCATAAAATGGCTCTTGAAACCATAGGCAGCTGGTGTAGCTTAGAGCAGCCCTGAAGTAAGTCTATACTACACCAGAGACTATTTCACAGCAGAAATGGCTCCAGGATCAGTGGGTCACAATGGGTTCTTTTGCACCCCTCTTCTCAGCTACATGCAACATTCCTTCAGCACATCTGAGAATCTGGTCCATTGTTTAGTGATCTGAGCCCAGGACTGGGGGCCACAGACTTCTGAGTCATAAACATAGTACAGACAGCAACCCCATCTGCAGTTTTGGCCACCATCATTTAAGGGCTGTTCTTGTCTCCCACTGATGTAAGGAGCAAATCCATCTATGTCAATGAAGTTACATCAGTGTAACTATGGTGTAAGGGGGAAGAGAATTGGGCTATCTGCCTCCATTTCCCCATCTGTAAAACAGGTTGTTGTGAGGTACTGCTTGTGTTTTTGAACACAGCATGAATTATTAAGGATTGGTAACAAATATAATAAATCTTAGTATGATTATAATCCAGTGGATTGTGTTTTAATATGTAGCAGATTGCAATAAGTATTAGTATGATTACATTCCCCAAGTGCAGGAGGGTATGGAAGCCACATGGGGAAGAGACAATACATTGAGATACTATGGTGATGGGTGTTACAGCCAGGCCTGGTCCTGCTCTGTGGACAGACTCCAGTCTGTTATGAGTGGATCCAACTGCTGAATCCTCCATGCTTCTCAGTGACCAGTCACTGCTCCTTGCTCTGGGTCTCTCGGACACATTCCCAAGTATAGACCCCCTTCTTGGCCTCACGGTCCAGCCACCTAGATTCAGAACCAGAGCCTTAGTCCCCCCGAGCCTCAGTTGCTTAGATATGTACCCCCATAAACCACTTGGCTGTGGGAGCTCTGGTCTAGTTAAATCCTTCAGAGGCAATGTGTCAGTAAAGCCAGGAACACAGGCTTAGTAAATGAATTTCTTAACTACAGATACTTTTATTCTTGAAAGAACTAGAGAGTTGCATTACTTAGGAAAACAACAAACTCCTGAATGAATCTGCCAGATCTCACCCCACCTGTGAGTACTGGCTCTGGTCAGCATCCTTGTGATGTAGAGGCTCTGCTACCATCACTTTCCCCAACAAGTTCTGCTTGCCAGTCACAATGAATGGCCCCTCCCTCGCAGACAGTCACCGCCTTAAATAAAGTCTCTCCTCTTTAGTCAGGTGGTCAGTTGGAGAAACTGCCACTCTCCCAACCGTGTGTGTAGGCTGGGGGATTCCAGCCCTCTCCTCCCAGAAGGGTTTTTGTATAGAGAGTTCATTCAAAGTCAATGGCCTCTACGGGCAGCAAACCCATTGTTCCAGTAGGGAAGAGCCATTCAGAGTTGAGGGCCTTGATGGCTCTCTCATTTACAGTCATTTACGTAGTTGTCCACTCCCAGCACAAAAGGGGTGTTCTAATCCCAAAATGGAGGCTGCAGTACAACATGACGTTGACAAAACAAAATGGAATTCACCATCCAATACAGACATATCCGCCAATCTGTCATAATGGGTACATCAGAAATGTCTGAGCTAGACAGGTATCTTCATATCATGCCACTTCCAAATGTACAAGGCATTGTCATGTTGTTTTCTATAATTCACAGCTCTTCTCCCACATTACTTTCTCATTAGTGATGCCACATTATCAGAAAGCTGTAATGTGAAAACCTGGCCTAGCTGCCAGCAAGACCATTGGTACCAGGTCATTTATATGGCGATAGATGGAGAACCACACACAATAAATATAGTACACTTTTAGTACATGTCTTGTAACTACATTGTGTGTATAAACCTCTGCCTACCATCATGCTATTTATTTCTTAGTTGCTCTTGAGCTGAATTGAGATAGAGAAGCATGGAGCTGAATTCTTACCTGGGTTTGGGAAATATGTTGGCTGATGTGGATTTTTCAATCCTCTCTTTTAGCAACTGCAAGTGTACAATATAGGAAATGATGGTTAAGAAGTAATATATCCAGTTATATTTCTAATTACATTAATTAATTACCTTGAAGATATACAATAAAAAAGTCCTCCTAGAATGACCATTTAAAGGAGACAGAAATTTTTAAAAATTCTACTTTTAACTCAGGGGATGGTGCAATGCTGGATACTTAGTGCATTAATTTTTTATACCATAGCGGTGCTTAAAAGGGTATTTGCAAGCTGTATAAACTAGATAGAAATATGCAACTGTCAGGCATTATGACAGCCTGCACTAGGATGGAAGAACATAATGACAGTGGAGATCACTTCAAGGATCATGTTGAATCCTTAAAATGAGGACATCAGGCAGCATGAAAAAAAACTGTGATTTTTTCTTCCTCACTGCAAACTTTCTCTCTGATCTTCCCATATTCTTCCTGCTTGCAGCAGCTATTTGCGCTGGCTCACTTTTTATATCCCAGAAACCATCTTTCTTCTCCCCTCATAATGTACTGCCTAACACAGCTAACGCATTTCCCCTCCTGACCACTAGAGACTCCAGTTTCAGATCCACACTTGCCCAAACAGGAGAAGCTACTGCAACCCACATGCTTGCAGTGTACTGTTTTGTGGTGGTCTTAGTGTATGCGCAACGTGCCTCAGGTGACACACGACCAGGATTCATCACTGAATGTGGTCAACTGGTGGGATCATGTAGCTTCCCCGGCCTGGGCCAAGTACTGACAGGGAGTGTAAGGTGAATGCTGATCCATGACCCCCTATTTTGTTTTCTAAATAAGGGAAGAAACAGTGGAAGGATATATAGTTTTTGTGTTTGTTTTGGGAGACTCTGTGTACCTGCATATTTGCCATAGCCTGAAGAGGTGACTGTTGGATGGGCCAGAATCATCCAGAAACTCGGTGCAGTGGCACTAGCCAGGCTTATTAGCTATTTGAAGCTCCTTGGGTGATTTCAGCTGTAGGCAAGCAGCTTGGCAGTACTCATCCCAAGTCACTCTCTGAGATTGGAACCAATGGAAACTCCAGGGGAGGGGGAGGAGTTTATAAATAGGAGTGGGAGGCAGACAGCGGAGAATTCAGCTGCAGAGCAGCAGTGCAAGGACCAGAAAGGTCTGCTATAAGGATTGTGTTCCAGGGACTTTGCCAGTTTTGTTGGATTAGAAGGCACTGTAGAAGAAGAAGAGGACTGAAATTGTTGCAGGCTATGCACATTGCAGACTGTCTTTGCAAAGACCTCAGGGGAGTCTGAGATTGTGGGACTATCACTTGTTTCCCACACTTTAAGGATCTGACATGCCCTATAGAGCGTTTGGATGCCATTTCACAGAGGCTGAGAAGTGTCACTCCTCCCAGAGAAGAGCCATAGGGGAATGTATGTATCTGGATTTATAACTGTAACAAGTATCATCTTTAAATAAGAGTTGTTGACAATATTCACAATTGTTTCAGAAGTTTATAAGCAAACTATATGCATATACAGTAGAGATGTAGATATGTCAGTCCCCAGATAATATATAGAGAGAAGATGGATGAGGTGATATCTTTTACTGGACCAACTTCTTCTGTGTGGCTCAAAAGCTTGTCTCTCTCACCAGCAGAAGTTGCTCCAATAAAAGATATTACCTCACCCACCTTGTCTCTCTAATATATTCATATATACACAGATATTGAGTAAATGTTTTTCCTTTAGAGATTTTGTATCACTCTCCTATCAGAGATTTAACTGTAATATATATGTATGTATATATAATATAAAGTGTGTGTGTGTGTACACAACATCCTGAACAGACTGGTCTGCACCACAGCAGAGAAATAAACTGAGGTAAAGGAAGGGAAGATACATACTATACCTATCAGCATAGTGTATTCTCCAAGCTTGTTACACTAAAACAATTCTCGGTCACACCCTGTAACAGGGACGGACCCTCCACTCTTAACTGAACATAAAGTCTGCAACACCTGCCTCCATTTTTCACCATTCAGTAGCAATTGAGTGACTCATGCCTTCTAATAGAGATCTCATGACATTTGATCTTATACAAACTTGAACTCTTTCTACGCAAACTTGCAAATTTAGTTCAAGTTCATTAATCTTTGGGGGATTAGTTTCCCCCAATAATTATTTGGGAGGGGTTGTTAAAAACGTGATTTTTCTAGCTCAAGGAAAGCCCGTGTTGGCTACTGGGGATAGAAGAACATTCCTGAAAAGCTAGGCTCGCACAGATGGATGTTACATAGCAATATATAGCAGCCTTGTAGCATTGTAATGAAAATCTTCCAGCCCAGACACAGGCTACCCACTGGCCATTTGCAGTAAACGAATTATATTTTTCTCACCCATCCAGCAGCATGTAAAACAAAAGACTCACACTGGGCAAGCAGCTTTGAACAAGGCTGGTATATATATTTGTATTTTATTAGGATTTTTTATTTCCCTCTCCTCCATTTTCCACTTAATTTTGTTATGGTATTTTTTTCTTATATCCGCCTTATTTCAGTCTTTCCTAAGTGGAACTTGTGTCAAACTTTTGAATGTACTAGAGATCAAAGTTAATTTCCATAATGGTTTACATTTGAGTTTAGGATTTAAGTAGGGGGAAGCATTGAGTACCCTGGCTTTCCAGACTCAGTTTATGTCCTCTCAGAAAAGTCATGTCACAAGGGTATCATCATTTGACTGATTAACTTAATAATAAGCTGTACCCTTATTGGTTATTGGCTGAGGAAGAGTGAGGACCTGAGTGCAAATTCTGAAGGGACTGTAGTTGAAGAAGCATATTCACAGCGAGCTTTGGAAAGCAGATAGTTTCTTTGCTGTCATAGGGGGAAAAACTATATTTTGGATGTAGGTTCATATGTTCTTGGCTAAGGGAGCAATCCTGGCCTCATTGAAGTTAATAGGAATTTTGCTGTTGACTTAATTGGGGCCTAGATTTCACCCCCAGGGGTTTTGTAAAGGAGGAAAGCAGAACTTTTTTGTCAAGGGGAAGAGAATATTTTCCTCCTGAATGGAAACTGTAAAGGAAACCAGAGTAAATCCTTGCTTAGCAAGTGCTGCTAAAATATTTAGTTTAACAGGTTACTGTAGAGGGAAGACACTTTGTAAGCAACCTAACAAGCCATAAAACCTTATTTGAAGCAGGCACATGCAGTTAAATGACAACCTAGAGGTCATTGGAAAAGGTTTGATGAAAAATAGGCCTGAAACAAAATCTTGAACAAAAGAAGGAACCTTTCTTACTGGATGATAGTTGAATTGGGAGTGTGACACTAAGCTACTTTCTGCCTGACTGGCAAATTCATGGGTTCAGGAAATCTACCATTACATCATAGTGATCAAGGAGGTTCAGAATTACCCAAGACAGCTTCACTCATCCCCGTAACTAATTCCACACAAGTACTTATAAATTAGTTTTCAGCAAACAGTGAAAGATGCCAACACTGTACAAAGCACACATGTTCTACCAGCATAGGGAGAGCATAAGTGATTTCTGTCAGTGTATTTGAAAGAGCCAGAACATAGAGACCCTGATGATATTGCACAGTTTATAGAAAGAAAGTTACAGACCCCTCAGAGATTGCTAAAGAACAAGGAAGTTAACAAGGAAGGGAGATTTAGATATAAACAGAGTGTTTTACTCATACAAAAGCTGAATCCCAGCAATTAAAACATTTAAAAGATGGTGCTGCATGCTAATTCTGCTTCAAAGATGCAGCCTATTCTTTTCCAGTCTCAGGTAATGTGCTTCAACTCAGAGAAGCCGGGGAGCTTGAAGGGAAGTCTTCAAAATAGTGTCTTTCTCCCTAATGCTATGAATCCTTCCTTCAAGTGATATTTAACTAATACCTTCTATTAGCCATAAACCAGAAGATAGCCTAAATCTGATTATAGTAGTGATGCACTTTTTCGTCGATATCATTTCAAAGCAGAGAACCTGAGGGTATGTTTATTTACTGCTTTGAGAACAAATATATTCCCAGACGATGACAACTGAGGATAACATCTTGCCTTAACTGCAATTTTTCATGGCATAGTTTCTTTTCAAATTGCCTTATTATTCACCTTCTTGGATTTTCTGTTTGTTACTAGTTTCTATTGCACGCATCATTACTAATCAAACAGGTTATGTCTCTAAAGAACACGTAGGGCTACATTTTTAAACAGTCCTCTCTGGGCTGAATGTATAAAAAGGTCCTGTATCCAGCCAGAAAAACCAACGGAGCTTGATTCATTGGCAGTGAAAAGAATGGTATAATGATCTAGGTGCAGGCAAAATAGTGCAAGTGAGTTGTAAGTGCAATTTGCATGCTGGTGTAATTTTTCATTCGTGTAACTATAGTCTAAATCCCCACAGCTGATCCCTGTAGTCAGGGCAGAGGGGTGGAGTACAGGCAAAGAAAGAGGCAGCTTTTGTAGTAAGTATTGTGTCCACCCCTTCTGGCAGTCACACTCAAGCAATGGTGGTATAACCTCAGTGTCCAAATTAAGTAGTGAGTGGGAAAAAAAGTCTATCATTTTCTGTGGCATAATTATTACAATTGTATTTACACAGCACAAACAAAGTAGATACGTGGCAATAAACACTTAAGTGTAGTGGCACTCTCTTAAATATTATGGAGGGCCTGATTCTTATCTAATGTTGGTGTGAAACAGGAATAACTAAGTTAGTGAGCCAAATCCTCAGCAGGAGAAAATGTGTACTCAGCACAGCTAAGGAGAGCAGAATGCAGCCGTAAGCCTTTCTGCACCCCTGTTCCTGGGCCAAGTGCCAAATTGGCCAACAGGGTAACTTAGAGCAACCTACAACCTGTCTCCTCTGTTAGGGGGAATCATTGACTGCAGTTTTCTGACTGCTTTGTGAAGCTAAAGTTGAAACTGAGGCCAAGGACTGATCCTAATGCACCCGATATTGCTCTTATTTAGGCCAAAGTAAATCAGGAGTGACTCCATTGAAGGACATATTGGTTTTACTGTGTAGGTAAGATCAGAGTCAGGCCTTGATGGTTAAGGAGTTTGCTGCTGCATAACAACCCCTTGATTACTCTGGTTCCTAGCCTCTGTAAATCTTGGCTCTGTTTGGTATCTCCCGTGACCCCTGAGATTTTCTCTTTTTAGGGGAAGGATCCAGTTCCTCCTGGGAATCTGCCCCAGGATGAATTGCATCAATGAGGTATGCAGTCTGAGGGCCCTCTCCACTGGCTGCTCTGCCATCCACATTGAGATCAGGGTTAATGGTTGAATCCTCTTTTTCTTGCACAAATGAGTTGCAACATGTTTAATATGTCCCTTATGAAACAGTAACTGAACTGTAAGGCCTAGGCAAGTTGATTATTAGTGAGCCTTGTGATGCTGGTAAACCAGGTGCCAGCGCTGGCCAAGGCCGTAGGCATTAGCTAAGACTGACAAGCTTCATAGCTGGAAACTAAACCAGCTCACATGCATGTTGTTTTTTTCAAAATAGGTATTAGTCTTATAAGAATGTGTTTAGTGTTTAGACTCCTTGAAATGCCCATAAGTTGCTACATGCATTAATTTCACTTGTACTGTCTGTATTCCACGCTGTAAGGAAATATGTAAGTTTTGCTTCATAACTTTGAAAATTTTTGCTCTGAACTTGTGAACCCAGGCATGGGATTCATTGCCCCCACCCCTGACCCACTCAGGGCCACTAAGGAACATCATGATACCAAGGGTTGGTGGATGGCCCTATCACACCTTGGAAATGCTGTGTGCAAGGGAGTTCATCTCATGGACTGGAAGGCTAAATGTAAAAGATAAAACGGGGTCACAAGAAAGCTTTTTCATCTGTTTTTCTGTTTGAACTCTCACAGGGCAGACACACTAAACTAAGGCAGAGATCCCCAGGGGTTGTCCCTGGGTCCATCCTGAAAGACATTTTGAATTGACACTACATCTCTAACATCTTTAAGAACAAGAGATGGTAACTTATTTTTGTGTATATGCTTTCTTGCTTTAACCTGTAAATAACTCTCTCTTGTTTCTTTTTTCTAGTTAATAAACCTTTATGTAGTTTATTACAGGATTGGCTACAAATGTTGTCTTTGGTGTGAGAGCTGAGATATAAATTGATCTGAGGTAGGTGACTGGTCCCTTGGGACTGGAAGTATCCTGAGTATTTTGTGATCTTTGCTATAGGTGACCAATTATCACTATGTCCAGCTTGCCTAGGTGGCAATATAGACTGGAGAGCCTATGGGAACTGTCCATGGTAAGACTGTTACAGTGATCCAGGAGTTCACATTTGTGACTGGGTTGGTGAAATCTAATTATAGAGCCTACCACCAGTTTGGGGTGTCCCCCCTGTTTTTGACAGTCTGCCCTAAGATCGTGAGCCACTCCAGACAGCATGGTAAGGCTAATGAAATACATTTTAGAAACACTGCAATTATATTGTGGCATGGTGTTTAACCTAGGCAAAGATTCAGGTCCTAGAGCTGAACATGGTTGAGACCTATGGATTTTCTTCATATTCCCTTTATTTGCTAATTGTATTCTGTACATCCCTGTGGACAATGAACACATTGTTCATCATGTACTAACTTCTTCCTAGACTTTGCACCCTGGTGGACTGACTGTTTATCCATGGGAAATAGTGTAGCCATGTATGATACTTTCTTTAGAGTACACTGTGGCTTTCTTTTCTAGCTGTCCTTGCTGTAGATGTCTTGTGTTTCATTTCATCCAGTCTCTTAAAACCTCATTTGGATTTGTACATCTTAAAAATTTAGTAGGCCAAATAAATCATATTTGGATTCCTACTGAGGAGATTTTGTAGGCTGTGTAATGGTTATGGAAGCTAATCTTTCCTGATCTGAGACAACTAACACTTATTTCCATTTGCAACGAGCAGCCACTTGGACCATTTGGAAGTTACCTTAAATTTCTTCATGCTATTTGTTTTGCATTTATGTCTCTGCTTAGACATTATCTTTGGCTGTCTGTGTGTATGCTTGTAAATCTAGTTCTTATAGTCTTAGTGTAGGCATCATTTATACTTAGAAAGGCATATCTGAAATACATTACCTTTAAATAGTAGGATCCATCACATCTGAGCTCCCATGTCTGATAACCAGAAAGCCCCATTTTATTTCAGAAGAAAAATCACTTCTGTCAGGATAAACAGAATGCATTATCCCCCTTTAATAACCATTTTTAAGTATGCTTCTGTATTACTTTCTCACAGCTGTATTGCAATAAGCCTTAGAGTAATTGCCAGTTCTCCTGTCTAATAGGTTCATTATTCTTTTGCCATAATTGCAGCCATTAAATGTCCAATTGTGATATTTCCACTCCTACATTTACTTAGTGTTACACTATATAATGGGGTAGATCATTATGGCACCCCAGTGGCCATGGCTGTTGTTCAAAGTGTTTCTAAACGTCAATGAGATTCATTTGAAAAATGTCTGTATTCTTGATTTCCACAAAATCTCTCCAGCCCCCTGCATGTGTCTCCTTTTTTTAGCCCTCCAAAGATAGCTGCTGCATTTAGGTAGCTTTTGCTGAAAGTTTAAGAACCTGACTTATTCAGGAAGACATAAAGCTATAACTTTAATATTTCTAGAGCACCACTTTCTCACTTTTATGTAATGATTCATAAATAACAAGGTGATAGAGCAAAGATTTAACTACAGAAATTAACACTTATGGCTTAATGGCTTTTCGAGGACTGTGATTTATCTTTTGTCGTGTTAAATTTGTTGGGCTTTTTCCTTGTTGTAAAAGAAGCCTACCCTAGGTGTTAGTTACAGTGATGGTAATAAAATTGTCCATTTAATGCCCTTAACCTTGCTATTTGACATTTCTAGAAAAGTTAAATAACTATGCCAGGATTTACCTCTTCTGGTGCTACTGAAGATTGTAGATTTTAAAATGGTATATTTGAACATAAATATAATGTAAATATTTTTATTAAAATATATAGAGGCCCTTAAGATTATCACTCTGTTTGCAGTCAGCATATCTTCTTGTTTCATAAGAGACTCCAGATCTACAGTCTGCTTGTACTACCTGGTCTCAATTATTTTTGTTGTAATGACACTAAAAATGGGTTTGGCCTATCTACACTAGCACTTAAAACCAGTTTCAGTACCAGATAAGAGATTGTGGTAAAGCGCTAGAGAATCATTGCTATCAAGCATTGTCAACACAGAGCTCTTTGCTAATGTAGATGGAACCTCAGGCTCAATAACATTCCTTGGGAGGTCATCTAACCCTTTTATAAGTTTGGATGTAGGTTCTTGTCAGTTTAAAATTCTGATTTACAGGATTTAATTCCTATTACTTAGGTTCCCCAATTTACTATAAATGTTAGATTAAAATTACATTTGAAATGTATATCACTTAAGATTTTATATGCAACAGTTAAATTCATGTCCTCATTACGCTATAAATATTTGAGTAGTTAAACTAGCCTTGTAGATCACACTTTAAAAATAATGAATCAGCATTTAATATTTTCTACATCATGCATAATGACAAAGACAATAAAATGGGACAACAATGTATATGATCTAGTGGTACGGACGCAATTTGATTTGCAGAAAATAAATCTTTTTTTGTTAAAATATGTTTTAAAGAAATTATAATGAATTTATTTTCTGAGGTCCAAGTTGCTTCACATATAAAACACAAAGAAAAGACAGAACTGGAAAGAGGAAGGCTCAGGTATGGAAAAATTGGTTTCCTAGTTGTCTAGCTGTGCTGATTGTCTTTCTATAGAAGACAAGAGGTGTCAAGGTAGCTTTTCATCACTAGGTCACAAGTTCAATTACTGGTCAGTAGAGAGCAGACGGTTATTACTGTTTTTCCTTTGGTTAACTGTATAAACTGAATTTGCTGGTCTCAGTTCCATTTCCAGAGCACAGGTGTCTATCTCTCAGAAATGGCTGCAACATTTGGCTTCAATTGGTATCCTGATGGTAGTTTCAGGAATAATTTCAAGGACTACATGTTCCACTGCCTGCTAGAGGTGGTCCCTTCAGTTCAAGACAGAGACATGTAAATAGGATGGTGTGGGCAGACTTCCAGTGCCTGGTTTACGTTTTGCAGTTCTGTTAATCCAGCACCTTTCATATTTACTAAATTCATACACACACAAATGCAGAGGGGGAAAAAAACCCCCACAGTAAATATATAGTTGGAAGAGGACTTGCCCATTTACAAAGTGATTATTATTAGTATCGAGAAAATAATTAGCAATAACGCATACAGTGAATTTCACCTTCTTTTAAGTTTTGCCATGAACAGACTGCAAAATGCTCAGAATTATTCTTTATTCAAAAACTGTCCCAAATTTTTTCACTAAATAATTGTCAGTCTGCAGATCAATCCAGTTGTGCATTGCAAATATCACAATAAAATATACTATTCACATACAATGCATGAGTCATTCTATTAGTCAAATAATTAACTTAACTACAAACAGAGCTCAGATTTGAAGCTCAGTAGTAATATCTGCCATTTGGACTTCACAGTGCATGGTTACAGAAATCATCCAGTCTAGTTATGTGATTAATCAATATAGCATTAACGGAGAGTTGTTAATTTTACAATTTTTAAAAAACAAAAGATGCTTTAGGGTTTCAGTCTAAATTTACTGCAGTCAATGGAAGTCTTCCCGTCTACTGGGCTTTGGATCAAACCCTTAGCAAATATTTGTTAGTTTTAGCTAAAAGTCTCATTTTGGGGAGTATTTGCACCAGTAAAAATTGAGCACCTGAACATTTGCAGAAAGTGAGCAGGAAATGTTTGCACACTAGAACTGAGCAAAATGTTTCTGCTGAAACTATTTAAATCAAAAAATGCAGATTCGGTGAAATATTTTGTGAATTCATGTGGGTTTTGCCAAATTTTTGTTTAAAAAAACCCAAACAAACAAAGCAAAACCCAAATACTCTGAAAAAATTGGAACTTTTTGTTTTGACATTTTCCAAATGAAACATTCTGAGTTTTCATTCAAAATTACTTTGTTTTGAAAGATCCTTTAAATTTATTATAAAAAAATTAAAAACATTAAAGTGCTCTAAAAGGAAACAAAAATTTAGTTGTGGGTTGAACAAACTGTTTCATTTGACCCAAAATAATTTTTGATTCACAGAAAATTGAAAAAAAAAAATTCATTTTTGGATCAACTGAAAACTTATCAGTGAAACAAAAAATCAGTTATTTGCACAGCTCTGTGGCAAGCATGACTGAATCAAAATTCAGCATCAGTAATTAATTTCTTTCTCGTGGTGGCCAAAATTTTGTTAGTCTGCTATTGGCATTAAAAATCAAAGCTAAACTAAAAAAACTTCTCTTCATAGGAAAACAGCTTGGTACAAGAAGACCTGGGAGAGCGTAGTCATGGGAAAAAAGACTTTCCAAATAAAGGGACTAGGACAACAGAAGATAAACCAATATTAGATGTAGTTTCAATTTGGGTATATAATAGAGAAAACACTTTGCTGAAGCAAAACCAAAGCACTTGCACAATTTTTTAAAATTATTTAAATGTGTAAATAATATTTGGATAAAGTTAATTACAAGGATGACACCTGCAGCGCTAGGTGAACAAGACTGAAAATGTGTTTCATGTAGCGGTATAGAAAAAAGAGAGAAGGTGGTTCCATGCTTGATTCAAAGCTCAGTGAAATCAGTGATAAAATTCCTACCAGGCCCCATATATTAAGATTCAAAGACTTTATGCAACATGCTTCAGAGATAGTGGCCCCAACCCTTGGCTGCATTCCAGCTGCTTTGCACTACCCTGCTGCTTTATAGTAGTCCTGAACAAGTATAGTAAGCCTAGTCTGGGGGGAATATTCTGGTGGCATAAAGTCAGGTTAGTTCCTCCTACCTTGGGGCTATTACTGAAAAGTGTTATTTAGAGCAGTCATAAAGCTGCTCTAAGTTATGCTAGGGTACTGGCCTGGCACAAAGCCAGCTCAGGATTGGGGGAGCACAAAGCTGGTTTAAAGCCACTTTTGTACCTAACCCCCTCCTGAGTTGTGCTGTACATTCCTCAACAGAACCATATTGTATTTTGCTTACCTGATTAATACCATTGCCTATATAATATTAACATAGAGTTATATGTAAAGGGGAATGGGGGAATTACTGTTAATAAATAATTTAAAATAAGGAAAACGTGTTTTTAAAAGAAAATATTTGTTTCCCCATTCAAGCAAGTATATATGGAACATTTATTTATGTATTTAAGTTTTATTTATGTAAGTATATATGGAACAAGTTTTTATGGAACCTGGGGGAGGTTTAGGTTGGATGTTAGGAAAAACTTTTTCACTAGGAGGGTGGTGAAGCACTGGAATTGGTTACCTAGGGAGGTGGTGGAATCTCCATCCTTAGAGGTTTTTAAGGCCCAGCTTGACAAAGCCCTAGCTGGGATGATTTAGTTGGGGTTGGTCCTGCTTTGAGCAGGGGGTTGGACTAGATGACCTCCTGAGGTCCCTTCCAACCCTAATATTCTATGATTTCTCCTTCCGCATCCTCCCCATTCACTCAGCCCTGATTATTATTATTTGGACTTAGTGAAAGAATGATAAACATGAGCCTAACACTGTTGTATGCCTTCGAGATAGAGTTTAATGAATGAGTTAATGGAAACAATACATTTGCAGTTCCATTTCTAATCAGCTCCTGTTCCAATGAGAAGGAAAGTGAGGGCATGCCCACATAAAAAATATATAGTCCAAGATTCATCACCATAATGTATTTAATACGTACAAAAGACAGCAAGCCCTTGTCAAATCCCTGATTTTTGGCTACAGTAACATGCATTCTGGGAAGCTGTTTAAACCAAGCTTCTTGAATGTCATTACTTACTGAAAGATTTCCTAGAGGACAGAGTATGTCCTTCCTTTGCTCCTCAGTAAAGGGTGTGTTACTTAAAGCTCCCCCTACTTCCTTACTGCAATATTTTTATTAGACTCCAATCGCAGCACTGCTAAGTGCTATAAAATATAGAAGAGCTTAGACATTAAGAAAATCTTAGAACTTTATATAAGGAGGACTCTGCTGAGTGGGGAGAAAAGAAAGGAGATCCAGGTGTTAACATACTGTCTCAGCTGAAAGCCAAGAAAGAAGTGTTTCTAGGAGGTCAAACCTATCTTGTAACTGCTCTGAAGACATTCAAATCACACACAATCACAATGTGCTTTATTCCTTCTCTCCCCCCCCCATGATAGAGACATTTTACTTTGACCCTATAGATTAAACTCATGGTTTAACTTTTGGTGGTTATATCTGGATTGTAAAGAAAGAGGAAGGTCTAACCCACTTGCAAGCCTTTTCATCTTCCATCAGCTTCCTCTGGTTTTGGATGAGATACAGCAGAAGTGCTCTGAACTGCTCCAGAAACAAATGTTTTCTTGCAAAAAGCAGCCTCTCCAAAGATAATTATACAAGTTTGTTTCTCTGCAGAATGCCAAGTATTAGATTCAGTAGGAAACCTGTACCGTAAGCTACGTGGGATAGCTGACTTGGTAGATCACAGAATTGCACACTGGGGCAGTAATCCTTTAGATAACTTTACTAATTTTCTGTGCTGTTTTATATGTAAAAAAACCCTTCTATATACAAATGTCCAATGACTGGACATGAAGTATCTGAGTTATTTTAAAAGGCACATCAATACCCATAAATACAAATATAGCTTATGCCACTAAATTGAGATGTTTGTTTTATTGGGCAGTCTCCCTCAGAACCTGTTTAACCTAATGATAGTGAGTTGTGACTGCTGCTTAACTGGGGCGATTACCACCAATTCCATGCAGTGGGGACACATCTTGTTAGTTTCAAGTGGTTAAGTGGTGCTCAACCAGGTGGTAAACAGGTGTGAAATTTTATGCTTCTGCCTTTTTAACACAAAATTTGCCAAATAAGGATTAACAGAAGAAAGAAAGATCAGGCAAAATTAAAGTACAGGGAATATCATGTTTTCAGCCTTTTATTTATTTTGGGTATTCATCTTGCAGCCTTTACTCAGATAAGTAGCCCATGTGAATGAGGGCTTCAGGGTCAGGCACTTAATTCAGATGACAAGTTATCCATTAAGCTGTCATAAGTAAGAGCATTTCAAGGTATAGACATTAAATGTCTGTCTCTTTCCAAGGGGAATGCAGCAGTAATAAATGCATTGATTATCTTACCATTTAGGGCAGGATTTGGATAAGTGACGTTGGTTTGAACAAATGAAATTTGTTTTTATACATGTCAGATCCAGGGGACATGTATGAATTTCAAATAATGAAATGTATGAAATTCAGATAACTCAGATTTTCTTTCTCGGTTGTGGCTAGGAACAGTCCCCTTCCTGTCCCACTTGTACTTAGGACTTACAACTGCAGACTTGTATTTGATCCAGTTCTTTCTTCTAAAATACATAAAATAGATTTCAATATATTATAAAATATTCATAAGTGACCACCCAAAGGACTACAAATATTGTTCGCCAAGAAAAGACTGTCTTTATAGGTCAAACAGAATTGTTCTGGAAATCTTAGTGTCGCTCTCAAGTTGTCATTGAAAATTGGAGGCTGCATACTGGAGGTGGCCCGGAGTGCAGGTTTAACTGCATTGCAATTGTAGCACCCAGCATGGAACTTGGAGGGGAGAGCACATTTGTTGCAGCAGGGGGAAGAGTTTGAAGGTGGCACCTGGAAGTCAGTCTGTAGTGTATGCATATGGCAAGACTGCCAAATACAATTACAGCCCCTCTGTAAATAGTTCTCTTGATAAAAAGCCAGGTTAGTTTTATAACCCTGGAGTCCTTTCATGTTATTATCCAGCCCCTGGTATGTGAAACTCCTCTTGTAAAAGGTTTTAGAGTAGCAGCCGTGTTAGTCTGTATTCGCAAAAAGAAAAGGAGTACTTGTGGCACTTTGGTTCCTTCCCCATTCTGAACTCTAGGGTACAGATGTGAGGAGCTGCATGAAAACCCCCCTAAGCTTATTTTTACCAGCTTAGGTTAAAACTTCCCCAAGGTACAAACTATTTTACCTTTTGTCCCTGGACCTTTTGCTGCCACCACCAAGCGTCTAACAATTATAACCGGGAAAGAGCCCACTTGGAAAAGTCTTTCCCTCCAAAATCCTCCCAAACCCTACACCCCCTTTCCTGGGGAAGGCTTGATAAAAATCCTCACCAATTTGCATAGGTGAACACAGACCCAAACCCTTGGATCTTAAGAACAAGGAAAAAGCAATCAGGTTCTTAAAAGAAGAATTTTAATTGAAGAAAAAGTAAAAGAATCCCCTCTGTAAAATCACGGTGGTAAATACCTTACAGGGTAATCAGATTCAAAACATAGAGAATCCCTCTAGGCAAAACCTTAAGTTACAAAAAGACACAAAAACAGGACTATACATTCCATTCAGCACAACTTATTTTATCAGCCATTTAAACAAAACAGAATCTAACGCATATCTAACTAGATTGTTTATTAGCAAATTTGTTAGTCTCTAAGGTGCCACAAGTACTCCTTTTCTTTTTTCCTCTTGTAAAAGTGTCTTTGATTGCATCCTATGCTCTGTCACACACTTGTGTTCATTACCTCTCATTTGTATTACTGGAGTTACCTCCCTCTGATTTTCCTGCAGTTTACACAGAGGTTTTCAGCTTTCTCCATGTTCTCCCTGTCTTTTATGAGACCTGGGTCACAAGAAGGTCCAGGGAGAGTTGCAACCATGCTGTCTTCCTTTATGGCGAGATGGGAGGGGATAAGAAGAGGAGGTCCCAAAAATTTTTTTATGTTGTAAGATGGGCCATAAAAGAATGAGAACCCCTGCCCTAGTTGCTTATTTGACTCAATCCTGTTTTGAGGGAGCTTCATTGATTTCCCCATAAACAATATCTTGCTGTTCACTAGGGTTGCCAACTTTGTAATGTGTAAAAACCTGATGCTCCAGCAGGAGTTCTGGAACCTCCCCTGCCCCACCCCTTCCCCCCAAGGCCCCGTCCCTGCCTTGCCTGTTCCCCTCGAGGCCCTGCTCCTACTCTGCCCTTCCGCCGAGGCCCCGCTCCCCCGTTTGCTCCTCTTTCCCCCTTCCCCCATCGCTCAGTGCTTTTCCCCTCTCCCCATTCCCCTGTGCCCAGGTCAGGAGGGACTCACCTGCAGAGCCAAGGCTGGGAGCTGCAACCACCTGACACAGGTAGGAGGCAGCCTCAGCTCAGTAGGCACTGGTGCAAGTGACGGCCCGGTGCCCCCTGATTGTAGTAACTGGACTTTGGGAGTCCAGTCAGGAGATCTGACTGGACACTGTCAGGTCCCCTTTTTGACCAGATTTTCCAGTCGAAACCCAAACACCTGGCCATAAGGCACTACCCAGCTGTGTCCTGCATTATTTATATAGGTACCTACTTTAGGATTGAAGCCTACAGCACATTTTTGTGCCCCTGTTCCCAACACCCACCACATTAGGATTTCCATGCTGTGCTCCTCACCTGCGTAGGACTCAGCACTAGTACATGATCATTAGCTCCAGATCCTTACAAAGATTTACAGCTCTTGAAAAGCAACTGTCATCAAGTGGTTAGAGAGCCTGTTCTTCATCCACCTTGACAGCAGGCCTCTGAGCATGAAGACTGTTTCCACAGGCTTGTTCCACCGTGTCCCAGCCACAGAATAGTTTTCTAAGCCACCCCTGGTTGCTTTCCTGCAAGAGGTGAGGGATGGGTCAGAAATCAGGAGAAGCTGGGACAAAGCAGGAAACAATAAAGGTGAGGGTACGGCAGTTCCTGATTAAGAAAGTGGATCTAGCTAGAACTGTCTCTAAAGTATGCAATAATGTAGCTGTATTGGTCCCAGAATATTAGAGAGACAAGGTGGGTGAGGAAATATGTTGTATTGGACCAGCTTCTGTTGGTGAGAGAGATGAGTTTAAAAGATGTTGTCTTCATGTCTTGAAAGCTTGTCTCTCTCACTAACAGAAGTTGGTCCAGTACAAGATATTACCACACCCACCTTGTCTCTCTACATAAAAGTCACAGCTTGGCCCCTCTTTCCTCTAGCTGAACATCCTCCCTGGCATAGTGCTTATTACAGACCTCCTCTAGTTCCAAGAAACTGTCTAGTCCTGAAGGGGTTAACACTTGTTGTCCCTAATTAAAAATCTCTATGCAATATGTTAAATTATATGCTTTTACTAGAGACTGTAAGATGCTCTGGGTAAAAGGCAATTTTTTTTTATTTTAATTTTTTACTTCCAGCATAATCTAGAAAGCATAGATGGGCTTTTACAGTGTTTTTTAACGTGCTGTTCGTAATGAAGGGTTCACTCCTGTAGAGTGTTGACCATTCTAACCCTGATCCAGCAAAGCACTTAAGCACATTCTGCTGAAGGGAATGGCACCACTCCTAAGCTTAAAGTTAAGCACAAGCTTAAGCACTTTGCTGGATCAGGGTCAGTGTGCTCAGCATGTTGCAGGATCAAGCCCTAAATACATGGGTTGACATATCAGTACCCTTGACGTGTGCTAGGAAAGTGACTATGTAAGGGTTTTATTGTGGCTGGTCTCTGTGTAGGTGGCTGGGGACTTCTGTGTATACAACAAGCCTTTTTCCTTCATGCCCCCTACAGAGAGGCTGACAATCTTTATGCTTTCCTGAGAGCATGGACTGTTCCTGGCTAATGCAATAGCCCATCTAAAAGGGATGAGGAAAGACCAGGTGTGAAAGATGAAGGGTGTAGCAGCTGGTTTGCTCTCCCTGCATTCACTTCCTCCAACACATATTCCATTCCCTGTGTAAGTGTTAGTTATTTGTTCACTGTCAGAAATACATTTTGGCTTGTCAACACTGCAGAGCCAATCCAGCAATGGAACAATAGGGTAGATTCGGTCCTGAAAATGCAGCAACACTCTCTACTACATTCCAGTTGAAAATCTTCATTAGTGGTGGTGGAGATGAGGATGATGGAAGAGATGGAAAGAACACAGCTTAACTATTTATGGATCCTGTTTCCACTGTGTTCAGTGGGAGCAAGATTGGTCCCTGTGTTCTCAAGTCTGCCAGCTGGAAAAAAATCCTCTTGTGACTTGTAAACCGAATGACTTTGATCTGGTATCATTGGAGTAGAATATATAACCCCACTGTGGGTGTGCGCCTGTTCATAGTGAAGTCACACCTCTGTCACTGCAGTGACTTTTCTGACTGTGAATGTGCTTTCTCTGCTGCTATTGTATCTTTTTTCTCCCCACAGTGCACCAACGTATCAGCTTAAGCTTGAAATAAGGTTTTAGATGGTTTATGACACAGCCTTAACCTTCTTTAATAGCAGTTTTATGTATTCAATATTCAGCTGCTCTACTTCGCATGCACTCTTTCAGAAGCAGTGGTCACTAAATAAAATCAAGTTCATGTTTATTGCTACATGTCATCTAAGAGCAATCATTCAAAACAAGAATTATAAGATCTTCTAGAGAGGAAAATGTTTTTGTGATGGAAGTTGGCAAGGCCAATCTGTTAGTGTGAGGCACAGAGGAGAAAGGCCAGTGTTGCTGACGTTTGCTGAGTGCACTTATTTTCTTTTTGCAATTTTCATTACGGCAGATTGCTTGACCCAGAAGAGATTTCTTTTCAAGGCTAGGATCTTATTGTTTTGCTAGTATAATTCCATCACAATCAACAATGGATGTAAACGAAAGATGAAAAAATGAAGCGGAAAAGTACAGTAGTAAAGGATGGCATGTTTTCAGATCAGTTATCAGTGTCTGTTTAAAGCAATAGAGGAAAATATGGAATGAGCTGCCTTGACTCTGTTTTATTAAGGTGAAATGAAGTTTTATTACTGGTGTTATGATCAAGTGAAAGAAAACGGGTGGTGAGAGCTACACATAGGAGAATAAAAGCAGGCAACTAAAAATCAGTCATGTTAACCTAACAGATCTTGACATTTGGTGAAGGCACTGAAATGTGATTCTTCACTGAAAGCTAAAAAGTTTCTTTGTTAATATTAGTTAACAAAAAAACAACCAAAGTGCTGTGAGTTATGCACATAGGTCTGTGTTTTTCAATGGTGCTTCTGAGGGAAAGATGCAACTTTAGGAAACAAGACCTTAGAAAAGAAATAATTGTTTGCATCGTGAACTTCCCAATAAGAATGGGAAAATTTTAAATACAAACTGGCAGCACCCCTATCTTTCCCAATACAAGCATTTGTTTTTCACCTGATTCATAAAATCACTATAGTTACATGTTACATGAACATTACTAGTTCTTATTGTTTTTGCATATTACCAGTTTTTAATTTAATGAAAACATTATATTTTCATCTCCCTGTGTAAATTAAGAGAAGATCCCTTGCAGTCAAGGAGTTACTCCAATGTAAAACTAGTCGGAAAGGAGAATTAGCTCCTTTTAATTTATATTATATTTATAGCTTATTAACCAGTTGCCAGATTCAACCATAGTACAATTTCACTGACTGAAGGACAACAGAGAGACAAGGTAGGTGAGGTAGTATCTTTTATTGGACCATGTTCTGTTGGTAAAAGAGACAAGCTTTCAAGCTACACAGTGTTCTCCTTAAGGAAAATAAATAGTTTTTGTTGATAGTATGTTAACTAAGTGCTTGAGCCACTATTATGGAATGGTCCTGAGCATGTGAATATTATCACTGAGGTCAATTGAACTAAGTAAGTAACTAAGAAGAAAAGGAGTACTTGTGGCACCTTAGAGACCAATAAATTTATTTGAGCATAAGCTTTCGTGAGCTACAGCCCTGTAGCTCATGAAAGCTTATGCTCAAACAAATTTGTTAGCCTCTAAGGTGCCACAAGTCCTCCTTTTCTTTTTGCAGATACAGACTAACACGGCTGCTACTCTGAAACTTGTCTAAGTAAGAACTACTTGTGAGTGTTTGCACGTTCAAGTCATAATAAATAGCCTTTATTCTTCTGTTATTTTCCTCATTTCATAAGAAATCTGCCTGTCTAGGTACTTCTTGAATAGCAAAACAAAATCTTTGCATTTAATGTTTTCTATCAGACTACAAAAATAGCCTACAGATTTGGCTTTCTGTGGTACCAAATGGCAACTATATTATAACATTTGCATTTTTAAAGGGTTTCTGGGCTGTTTTCATTGTTTTATAAACACGTATCCTCTTTGTATCATAGAATATCAGGGTTGGAAGAGACCTCAGAAGGTCATCTAGTCCAACCCCCATGTTTGCATGCATTCAAAACACCAGAATTCTTACATCAAAATGTGTGGTGGCATTCTGTTTCTGAATTAAAATTATCTGATATAAATCTCCATCCATTATTATTATTGGGCCCGATTCTCATCTATACTGAGGCCCCTTGACAGCAGTCTAGCAGGGTAGAGAGACTTTAAACTGGGTATAAATATAATTTACACCCACTTATTCCCACTGTCAGAGCAGTGTAAAGTGGTTTAGTGTAAATGAGAACCAGGCCCATTTCTTCCTAAGTTATATGAAGTTTTAGGTCTTAAATAGCATGAGCTGGCAGCACTGCGGGTATAAATGACTACATGATCAGCAAGGCAGTGGAGAATATATATAAAACTTGTACTTTCTATGGACATAGGTCTAAGGACTTGAATGATATGCATACCCCACACACTGCCTTCCATGGGTCGATGAAGGGGGCAGCTTTAATCCATAGCCATGGTTCTATAGGAATCCTGGTTATGGGACTGCACAGCAGATGCATATCCACCTTTGCCAGATCCATTCAACAACTAGCACCACGCACTACTTTTGGAGTGATGCTGGTTGACTCTTGCTCCTCCCTCCACCACCCCTCTGCCCCCACACACACACCAGAGCATTAGATGGAGAGCACGCTCCAGGTAGACTTTCCATCCCCCAGGAAGGTACCCTGAGAGATGCTGATAGAAGCTAACCTGTCCTAGGGCTGGATCAAGCCCTTAGTTTTAATTTACTGTGGTATTGTCTAAGCTGGAGGTGTAGCAAACATTTGGTTTACTAATCAAGAAATGAGCCCTGCACAGGCAATGTTTATCTGCCTTGCCTTGTGCTAGGATTTTCAGACTACTACAAGCCAGGAAAACAGCAAGAAAATATTGGTGTGATCCCACCTGTTTTATTTATTTTAACTATTTCTACATAAGAAATGGCTGATGATATAGTTGAAGTCGTCTTCTTCTTAGCGTATGCGCAACGTGCCTCAGGTGGCACATGATCAGGATTCATCACTGAATTTGGGCCGCTGGTTGGATCACTTGCTTCCCCGGCTTGGGCCAGGTACTGAAGGGGAGTGCAATATGAACGCTGATCCATGCCCCGCATAGGTGAGGGCGCTGTCTATCAATCAGGAAAGATTGAATAGAATAGAGCTATTTTGTCCAATCACTGTTTGCCAAAATACTCATAAATACTATACGAAATACAAAATGTGATCTGTTTGTCAAAATACTTTTAGATTTTACCTAAGTAAAGTAAATATTAGTTTATTTCTAATCTGCTTTACTACAGAGAACATGAGAACTCTAATGGGTGGCTAGTTGGAGTGTTTCAGTGGAACTCATTCACTTTTGTCTTTGTTTCAAAAAGTTATCTTACAGCATTTAAAGCTGTTATAAGAATAATAGCATCTTCCCTAGACAGGTTTTTTTTCCCTCTTTTCATTTTGGAGCAGCCCTTTGTAGAAGTTGCTGATGGGTTTTTGTTTGAGATGATGGCAAATTCACCCATTTCACCATGTAGATCACTTTTTTAAAACTTCCAGCTGAATGTTGTGAATTACAAGTTGACTCAGTCTTTTATTCTCTTTCATTTTAAAGATGTTTTGATGGTGATGACTCATTTGAAAAAGCACTTCTGTGCATAAGTAGTTGCTGGAATTGTTAATTACACTCAGCAATGACTTGCATAGTGTTGGTTAGATTTGTCACTGATGGAGAGGTTTTGTAAGGACTGCTGTTCTGTGGGTATTCAATTCGGGTAGACAGGGAAGTCTCTTGCCATGATTACATTAATTTTTCTTCCAAAAGTTTGGTAAAATTGCTAGACTTTTGTCAGGGCTGATTCCCCACTCTGGCACTTTGAGTGCAGAAGGTGGGGGCCCGCAAAGATTCTAAAAATCAATCCTGGCCACTCCAGGCTGGTATTAAACTCCCAAGGTCACAGTTTCTCTCTGACCTTAGATGGGTAGATGCTGCCACCAAGTGCAAAAAAAAATCCCAAAAAATGTTGAGACCCAGGAAGGCCCACTTGGGAATTCCTTCCTATGGGGTACCCTCAAGCCCTTTCACTCTCCCTCCGGGGAAGAGCTGAGAAAGAAAACAAAGGAAATTAGCTGTTGCCCACACCTAATTAAACAACATATGCACAAACTGCTTAGGACACTAAAAATCCAATCCTGTTCTTAAAAAAGGTAAATTTTATTAAAAACAAAAAAGAAAATACATCTGGAATTTAGGATTTTGCTAGATTTAAAAAACCCACTTACATACATTAAACATCAAGAATAACCTTCTTGAGGTCCAGCTTAAAGGTTACAAGGAAAACAAAAAAGCATTTGGGGTTAGCATAGAGGAGTCCACAAGCCAATAAGACATAAACAGAAATAAACCTAATCGCGTCTTTCTAAACATTCCTGATCTACTTACATATCTGGGTTGTTAAATAAGTAGTTCTAGATATGATCTGAGTGTTTTCATATCTGGCCTTCAACTTCTCACAGCATAACTGCTCCCTGTTCCCCCCTTTCCTGGAGAAGAACAACAGCACACAAAGGGAAAGCTTTTTTCCCAATTTTAAAAAGTTTTAGCCTCCCCATTGGCTCTTTTGGTCAGGTGCCCACTCCCTTCCTTTTACGTGGACTTTTTTAACCCTTTACAGGTAAAGCAAGTGGAGAACAGCTACTAAGAGGAATTTTATAGCTAACTGACTGGCTGGGAGTCCATAAAAGGGAACTACCCCCACCCTTCATTTATCACAACTTTATCATCAGAATATGAACTAAAGCTCATTGGAAAACTTAGGTTAAATGAAGTGTAGACATTCCCCCCCCCCCCCTTTTCTGATCAGCTCTAGTTTTAATGGCTCCTCTTGGTATCCAGGTCTTGTTAGAAAAATCACTTGTCAGTTACAGATCAAAAATAACTGATTATATTTTCAGGTACATTGGTTTAACTCAATGGAGCTAATCCTGATACTGAAATCACTTACGCACATAGGCCCTAATCCAGCAGTTCACTGATGTTCAGTAAAGTGCTTAAAGTCACTAGGGCTACCTGCATGCTTAAAGTTAAGTGTGTGCCTAAGCGTTTGGAGGATGGGGGCCAAACACTGCTGTAAGACCCAGATTCAAAAGCACTTGAATAGTCCCATTCACTTCAATGGAATTACTCACATGCTTAAAATAGGCACTGCTTAAGTATCTTGCTGAATGTAAAGCCCACTGGTTCTTCGGGGTTCATGAGTCTTGCTCCAGAAGAAAATGGGGGCATATGTTTGCCAAAAGCTAAATAATGTCCTTTGTCATTTTGTAATTGCTATCACTAGATATGTGAGCAGCATGTTTGCCTGCTAAGTCACTTACCAATTCTAAATGTTTATATGTGAGACCAGATAAGGGAGTGAAAGGACATCCAATCTCTAAAACTAGTGCCTGAAATAAATTATTAATCAGTTACTGACAAGAGTTGGTTGAGTATTTTAGAGGGAAATATATTATTGAATTCAATAGTTAACTGTGGGGTCCTCTAGATCTGACTCTGTATTCAAGTTCACATGCTGATATTTATTTTAAGAGTGCAAGATAGGTTTCAATTATTGCACACTTCTGATAAGCCCCCCTAGTGAAGTATATCCTTGAAACCTCAAGAAGTGGAGTCAGCCCAAACTTTCTTTAAAGATTCAAGAACCCTATTATAAGTCTGCAGTAAGGTAATAAATGCATATGTTTGAGGGACCATTTTAAATACAATTCCAGTCTTTGGGAAAGAATAGAACTTATGTCCACAATAACTGAATTTCCAAAGTATTGATAATATAGTGTGTCTAGTATGTGGATGACAAAACAATAGTCTCTGGTTTCTATTTAAGTTACTGCTGAGAACAGATGAACTGTCACATGTTTGAGCTACACCAGTCACCTCTACACAACTGAGATTCCAATTAGCCAACTTTGAGCACAGTCCATTTGTCAGATTTTGAGTATCTAGCTTTGCTGCTTGCTGGAAGCAATAGACGCGTCTCTACAGGGAAAGCTATTATTGGCATAACACAGGAAAATATTCATTGTTCTCTACCAGCTATATCAGCAAGTATGGCAGAAAACCTGGCCAGGTTTCCTGCCTAGCAAGTGTTTACACACCATTCTTTCATCTGATTTTGATAGCGTAGTCAGAGCTAGGTAGCATTGTCTGGCTTTTGACATTGCCGATGTAGTATAACTGAATGAAATCTCTTAAAACAGATTAAATGTCTTTTAAATTACATCTTTTAAAGATTTCTTGATGCTCTCTATGACTATCCCAATGGCACTATATAAATAATAGTAATAAGTATACAAGGCAAAGCTAATCTGTCTGCCAAATATACAATTCCTATTCTGTATCTCTGGTCTTCTCAGCTCTTTTATATCTTTGCAGTGATTGACTAAGTCCATGAACTAAAATATATTTATTTTTTCTCTCTATCTAGGTTTTTATACAGTTGTCCATCACCACGTATATCAACTTCCATAGAACTAGAGTTGGACAAGGTGCTTAAAAAAATCTAGGGAATCTCTTCTAAAAAGTACTAAATATAGCCTCCGTTTAGTACTTTTCCTAAGTGGAGGCTAAAAGTGGATTCAGGCAGAATTACCTTCTCTAAATGGCACAGTAAAAAGGGAACATGGTAAAGAAGATATGGAAAAATTTCCACAGAAAATTATTAGAATTTTTGTAGAAGGGAGAATTCAGGTGCACCGGGAAAAAGTAGGAAAGTGGGGTTAAGATGCATTTGAAACCCGGCAGGGATGTTGAGCTAGATGACCTTCTTCCATTGCTAATTTGTCTTATGCTTTGTGTTCCATTGCAGATACGCTCTCTGAACTTAAGTTTCTGAGTGCTCCCTCAGTTTTTTCAGTGATTGGTTCATTCATTAGTTATGGGCCAGATCTTCAGAGGTGCTGAACATCTGCAAGTCCCATGATATCAGTGGGAACTACAAATGCTCAGTCCATTAGGATTTGGCTTTATGACTGATCCTGCTGAGTAGAAATTGTACCAGTGCCACCATTAGCAAAAACATGCTAATGCCAAATACGTTCATTTACAACATATCTCCTCCTGCCTGCACTGTTATTGAAGCAGGAACTGGGCTGAATTGGCTCTGCTGTATTACATTGGATGCATCACTTCTCTTCCCATTAACTTAGTGTTAGCACCACAGGCTGCTTCACCAGGGATCTTGTTAACACTTGTAACTTATTTGGATTGTCAGTTCTTCAGGGCTTGTCTCCTTACTTGTTTGTAAAGCCCTTAACACACTTTGGGCACTATATGCTGAAAATAATTTAAAGCATACTGGACATCAGTGGAGCAGCGCAGCCTTACCCTCCAGCTGAGGATCTAGCCCAGTAATAATAAGAGAGAATCATTTTAAGGCTGGGGAAAGGAAGCAGGGCACAGCCTCAAAACTGGCTTGCTTATTTATGTGAGGTTTTCATTTTATTTATTTCAAGCTGTAGCAGTAGCAAACTTCCTTGGTACCAGCATGGCCCTGGGATGGCCAACAGTCACACTGGGATTGTCTGGAATGAGAACCCTCTCGTTTATTTTGCTTCAGTTGAAAGGTACCAATCACAGCTTTCAGTTCAAGTGAATGTTTCATGTGCAAACTGTATAATATTATATGTGAAAGTCCCTGTGGTTTTAATTTCTATTAACACGGGGTGCTGTTTAGTGAGGTACAAATTGTAGATCCATGGACTGATTGACCTTTTTCATCACTAACTTCTGTGGGATCTTCCAGACAGTGCAGAGTTGCTTTCTACAGTCTATTTTTTAGTAATATGTTCACTCTAACAGGACTGCTGTCAGTGAGAACTAAGCAATACTCAGGACCCAGCCTGAGGTAGCACCTATCAGGTGAAGGAGATTGGTGTCCCCAGAATTCCCAGTTCTCTAGTCTATTATATGTCTAATCTACCTACCTACTTTCTGCTCAGGACACTAGCCATGCATCTGTGTCTTAGTAGCTCCTTCCCTTGCCAATCAGCTGTTCATCCAAGAGTGAAAGTAATGTCTCATTTATTGCTTACCGTATTATAATTCCTTGCTCCTGTTTAGCTCTGAAGTCACCTTTACAAAAGCCCTAGTGTGACACTTTGGGATTTCACCCAGACCAGTAAGGGGGTTTTGTTCCCACCTGCCCTGTAACCCTGAGTGCTTCTGTGCTGTGCAGCTTTGGCTCAGAGCCCTGACACTAGCAGCATGCTCTCTGGCATGATGACCTCATCCTGGCTTCCACCAGCCTGCTTACTTCTTGCCAGGTGACACCAACAGCCCTTACAGTTCTGAGTTTCCCCCAAACCACTTCCCCTGCAGTGTCTAGTTCCTCTTTCACAGGAGTGAAGTTTGCTGCCTCCAAAGAGACCAGGTACACACCAGCCTGCAAGATTAGCTGAGGATTTTACCCCTTTAGTTTAATAGACAGCCCTGAGATGGTTTTGTAAAGTAAAACAAGTTTATTAACAGAACCTAGATTTAAGTTACATCACAGAGAGGGAATAGGGATAGGAATGGTTACAGAAAAAAGTAAATGTGCACTTCTAATACTAAAATCTAATGTCACAGCTAGTGTCTTTTCTCACCACTGTCACTCTTGCAGCATGCCTGGCCAGTCTTTAGTGAGAATCCAACATGGAGCCCAAAATGCTTGGTTTCTTTGACTCCTCAGGTGAAGGATAAAGGACAACCCAAAAAACTTTTCCAGTTCCATACATTTCCCCAAGTTCATTGTCTTTGTGTCAAGAGCCAGGAAGGTCCCCTGGGGCCTGGGGGATTCAGTTTCCTGTCTCCTCAAGAGGGGTGATTCTATCTTGAGCAAAGTGTCCCGTCCTGCTGAGTTCCCATGTGATGTTTCTTGCTGCAATTTTACAATGCAAATGAAGTCTTTCCCCCCTGCCTGTGAGCTAATTGCTTTGTTTACTGCTGATAGAAATTCCCCATTGTCCATGGCTCTCAAGACAAATTTTTTCTAAAAAAACCCTGTTTATCAACTTTTTCTGACCTCCCTGTCTTAAACACATTTTAGTCCCGTATTTTCAGCACATCTGTATTGTTTTTTGCATGTTAACTTTTTATACATCACGCAGGGCTATTAATCATCAGAGAGTTACTAGTTTTTATAAGAACATAAGAATGGCCATACTGGGTCAGATCAAAGGTCCATCCAGCCCAGTATCCTGTCTGCCAACAGTGGCCAATGCCAGGTGCCCCAGAGGCAGTGAACCTAACAGGTAATGATCTAGTGATCTCTCTCCTGCCATCCATCTCCACCCTCTGACAAACAGAGGCTAGGGACGCATTCCTTACCCATCCTGGCTAATAGCCATTAATGGACTTAACCTCCATGAATTTATCCAGTTCTCTTTTAAACCCTGTTATAGTCCTAGCCTTCACAACCTCCTCAGGCAAGGAGTTCCACAGGCTGACTGTGTGCCGAGTGAAGAAGAACTTCCTTTTATTTGTTTTAAACCTGCTACCCATTAATTGCATTTGGTGGCCCCTAGTTCTTATATTATGGGAACAAGTAAATAACTTTTCCTTATTCACTTTCTCCACACCGCTCATGATGTTATATACCTTTATCAGATCCCCCCTTAGTCTCCTCTTTTCCAAGCTGAAAAGTCCTAGCCTCTTTAATCTCTCCTCCTATGGGACCCGTTCCAAACCCCTAATCATTTTAGTTGCCCTTTTCTGAACCTTTTATAATGCCAGTATATCTTTTTTGAGATGAGGGGACCACATCTGTAGGCAGTAATCAAGATGTGGGCTGTCATAAATATAAAGGGAAGGTAAACACCTTTAAATCCTTCCTGGCCAGGGGAAAAACCCTTTCACCTGTAAAGGGTTAAGAAGCTAAGACAACCTCGCTGGCACCTGACCAAAATGACCAATGAGAAGACAAGATACTTTCAAAGCTGGAGGGGGTGGGGGGAACAAAAGGTTCTCTCTGTCTGTGTTGTTTTTTGCTGGTACCAGAGCAGGAATGCAGGTCAGAACTCCTGTAAAGAGTTAATAAGCAATCTAGTTAGATATGCGTTAGATTCTGTTTTGTTTAAATGGCTGATAAAATAACTTGTGCTGAATGGAATGTATATTCCGGTTTTTGTGTCTATTTGTAACTTAAGGTTTTGCCTAGAGGGATTCTCTATGTTTTGAATCTGATTACCCTGTAAGGTATTTACCACCGTGATTTTACAGAGGGGATTCTTTTACTTTTTCTTCAATTAAAATTCTTCTTTTAAGAACCTGATTGCTTTTTCCTCGTTCTTAAGATCCAAGGGTTTGGGTCTGTGTTCACCTATGCAAATTGGTGAGGATTTTTATCAAGCCTTCCCCAGGAAAGGGGGTGTAGGGTTTGCGGGGATTTTGGAGGGAAAGACGTTTCCAAGTGGGTTCTTTCCCGGTTATATTTGTTAGACGCTTGGTGGTGGCAGCAACAAGGTCCAGGGACAAAAGGTAAAATAGTTTGTACTTTGGGGAAGTTTTAACCTAAGCTGGTAAAAATAAGCTTAGGGGGTTTTTCATGCAGCTCCCCACATCTGTACCCTAGAGTTCAGAGTGGGGAAGGAACCTTGACATGGGCGTACTATGGATTTATATAAGGGCAATAAGATATTCTCCCTCTTTATTCTTTATCCCTTTTTTAATGAGTCCTAACATCCTGTTTGCTTTTTGACTGCCACTGCACGCTGCATGGATGTCTTCAGAGAACTATCCACGATGACTCCAAGATCTTTCTCCTGATTAGTTGTAGCTAAATTAGCCCTAATCATATTGTATGTATAATTGGGGTTATTTTTTCCAATGTGCATTACTTTACATTTTTCCACATTAAATTTCATTTGCCATTTTGTTGCCCAAACGCTTAGTTTTGTGAGATCTTTTTGAAGTTCTTCACAGTCTGCTTTGGTCTTAACTATCTTGAGCAGGTTAGTATCATCTGCAAACTTTGCCACCTTGCTGTTTATCCCTTTCTCCAGATCATTTATGAATAGGTTGAATAGGATTGGTCCTAGGACTGACCCTTGGGGAATACCACTAGTTACCCCTCTCCATTCGGAAAGTTTACCATTTATTCCTACCCTTTGTTCCGTATCTTTGAACCAGTTCTCAGTCCATGAAAGGATCTTCCCTCTTATCCCATGACAACTTAATTTACATAAGAGCCTCTGGTGAGGGACCTTGTCAAAGGCTTTCTGGAAATCTAAGTACACTATGTCCACTGGATCCCCCTTGTCCACATGTTTGTTGACCCCCTCAAAGAACTCTAATAGATTAGTAAGACATGATCTCCCTTTACAGAAACTATGTTGACCTTTGTGCAACAATTTAAGTTCTTCTATGTGTCTGACAATTTTATTCTTTACTATTGTTTCAACTAATTTGCCCGGTACTGATGTTAAACTTACCAGTCTGTAATTGCCAGGATCACCTCTAGAGCCCTTCTTAAATATTGGCATTACATTAGCTATCTTCCAGTCACTGGGTACAGTAGCTGATTTAAAGGACAGGTTACAAACCATAGTTAATAGTTCCACAATTTCACATTTGAGTTCTTTCAGAACTCTTGGGTGAATGCCATCTGGTCCCGGTGACTTGTTACTGTTAAGTTTCTCAATTAATTCCAAAACCTCCTCTAGTGTCACTTCAATCTGTGACAATTCCTCAGATTTGTCACCTACAAAAGACAGCTCAGGTTTGGGAATCTCCCTAACATCGTCATCCGTGAAGACTGAAGCAAAGAATTCATTTAGTTTCTCCACGATGACTTTCCAATGTTACTTTGCAAGACACCTTTTAAATAAATATCATGACAACAGCATGGGGGTGGGGCACTGAGTTGATCAGGCCTGCTGAGACTCTCAGCAGCATACCAGGGAGCCCCTTGCCCTCTGGCATCGGGGTGCTCTTAAAGTCACACATAGCCACCTCTCACTGCCTCCCTGGACTTCCTTTAGATCTACTGGGAGACCCCATTCTACCAGACACTAGTTGCGGTCCTGTGCCTAGTTTTAAATACGATAAGCAATTGGCAGGACTAGCTGAAAGCCATATAGAAACTTCTGACACCTTCCAAAAGTTCATGAAACACTTCCACATCCTGGCTCCCACAGGGGTACCCAAGCAATTTTGTATCTAGAGCTGATGCTGACAATAGGGCTTTCATTAGTTCCCAAGACACATTTTCTAAAGTCTAACCTTGACCGCAAAGCTAGGAAACTTCCCCTGATATCCTGTTTCAGAGTAACAGCCGTGTTAGTCTGTATTCGCAAAAAGAAAAGGAGTACTCGTGGCACCTTAGAGACTAACCAATTTATTTGAGCATAAGCTTTCGTGAGCTACAGCTCACTTCATCGGATGCAAGTGAGCTGTAGCTCACGAAAGCTTATGCTCAAATAAATTGGTTAGTCTCTAAGGTGCCACGAGTACTCCTTTTCTTTCTTACTTTCGTTCTATTACCACTAGTTATAAACCATTGTACAATTCTAACCAATTTTGATTCTTCCATGAATCAAATATTTGTAGATGGTTATAAAATCCCTCCTTACTCAATCTAGGCATGTTTAGCTATTTTAATCCTTCCTCATAAATCACCCCTCTAATCCATTTGTTATTTTTATGCTTTTCTCTGATTTACTTCTGGTTTGTCGATATCTTTCTGGTATTTCAATGGCCAAAGCTGAATGCAGTATTTTAGGTGCAGTATCACCAGAGCCAAATGGAGAAGGGCTAACACCTCTGTGGTCAGTGTCTCCATGTATGAAACCCCAAATCACACAAGCTATTTTGACTGCAATAGCTCTTTACTGTAAACTCTAATCATCTGTGGGAGCCCTGGCCCAACAGGCATCCTGACCCTGAACTCATCTATTCAGGTCCTTGTCTTGACATGCTGCAAATGAGGCCCACCACACCCAAGAGAAACAGATGGAGGGTGGTGGTGGTCAGGGCCTCCCTTTTGAGGGGGATGGAAGCATCCATCTGCCAACTTGATGTGACATCCCAGGAGGTGTGCTGACTGCCAGAGCAGACATCCCAAAGTCACGGAAAGGTTTCTGAGGCTCTTCCATCTCTCTGACCATTACCCCATGCTGGTTACCCTCCTGGACACTAATGATATTGCCAAATATGACCCTGAGCAGAGAGATCATCAGCTGCTTTGGGAGTGAGGATGAAGGAGTCAGGGCACAAGTGGTGTTCTCATCCATTCTCCCTGTTGAGGATAAGAGCCCAGGAAAGGGGACATGGAGATGAATGCGTGGCTATGTAGATGGTATTAATGGGAGGGCTTTGGCTTCCTCAACAATGGGATGCTGTTCTGGGAAGGAGGAATGCTGGGGAGAGACGGGGTCTACCTGACCAAGACGTGGAAGAGCATCTTTGGACTCCAATTTGCCAATCCGATAAGGAGGGCTTTACACTAGATTCAAAGAGGACAGGAGACAAATCTTTGAGAGAAGAAGATTGAGGGGGGATCTGACAAGTTTTCAAATATGTTAAGGGCTGTTATAAAAAGGACAGTGATTAACTGCTCTGCATGTCCACTGAAGGTAGGACAAAAAGACAATGGGCTTAATCTGTAGCAAGGGAGATTTAGACCAGATAATGGGAATATCTTTCTAACTATGAGGAAAGTTATGCATTGGAATAGGCTTCCAAGGGAGGTTGTAGAATCCCTGACATTGGAGGTTTTTAGAACAGATAAGAAAAACACCTGTCAGGGAGAGTTTATCCTGCCTCAGCATAAGGGGCTGGACTAGATGACCTCCCAAGTTGCCTTCTAGCCCTACATTTCTATGACTCTAAATTCCTATTAATTTGATTTTCAAGGAAGAATCACATTTTGTTACTGTTTGCTTTTATTTTGAACCTCAATGTAGAGTCCTTTGTATGATTTCTCTGTCCATCCCTGGTTTTTGCAACGCCTCCCAAATAAGTACCAGTTGTTGTGCTGTTTAGTTCTTCTTTCAGATCATTAAAATTTTAGATAGAACTGGGCCTGGACAACTCCCCCAACATGATACATTGCCATTTATTGTTTGTTGTCCTTCAGCCAGTTTCCAGTTTCAGTGGACGTGCTCGTATGCAAGCTAATTTGTATTAATTTTTCAAGTAAGATTTTTTTGGCTTGCTTGGAAGAGATGCTTTGCTAAAGCCCAGGTAGCTTATCTATGATGTACTGCATTCCCATCAGCCACTAATTTTGGAACTGAATCAATAAAAACTTAAATTTGTCTGACATGTTAACCCTTCTCTCTTATTATTTTATCTCTATTAAACTAATGCCTAGAACCCCCCCCACTGACATCAGAGCCCCATTATGCTGTACAAACATGTACCCTAAAGAGCTAACAACCTACATAGGATAGTATCATTACCCCCTCCATTTCACAGATGGAGAACTGAAGCACAGAGGCCCAGATTCTCAAAGGTATTTATATGCCTACCTCCCACTGATTTATGTGGGAGTGAAATGCCTAAATATCTCCACGGGTCTGGGCTAGATGAAGTGGTTTGCCCACGGTCACACAAGCAACTTAATTCAGAGCTGGGAATTGAACCCAGCTTAATCCAAAGTGCCAGTCTGTTGCTTTAATCCATAGCCCATCCTTCCTCTCTTAAATCCAAAGTGTATGTTAGTTACTCAGAGTTCTTTTATCCCTGATATGTTCATAGATTTTTTTTCTTAAAATTTGTCCCAATATTTCATGAGGGACTGAAGTTGGATGGTATTTGCGAAGACTTTTCCTGTTTTAAAACAAAAACAAAACACAAATGACTGGTCAGATTTGTTTGCTCTTTGTCATCTGGAGGCTCTCCAGTTCTCTGTATCTTTTCAAAAATAATTGTCAGGGTTCAGTCAGTTCATCAGCTTTCTCCCAGAAGATCCTAAAAAGAATATCATCTGGACTGACTGATTGGTATTTAATAAGGTTTTAAAGACTTCCCTTCTCTTTATTTTATCAGCAGACATATTTGACAGTCTTCATTACTATTTAACTGTCCATATCGCTTGTCTTTATTTCTCTTGTTACAACCAGATTTTTAAAAATGCAGGTAACTCAGCCATTTTCGAGTCATTAGTAAGTTAATATCCTTTCTCATTTATTAGCAGGCCTAGTTTCTCATTAGTATATCTCTTTCTCTTAATATATTTGTGATCAATCTTATTATCCCCTAATTTCTTTGACTAGAATTAATGCATTTCACTTTTTGGTGGCCCTTATCTTTTCTGCACTCTGCACATTTCTATTTGGTACTCTCTTCTCCATTTCCAGAACATATTATTTTTGCTTTCAGTCTTTCAGCAATCACTTGGGAAGCTAAATAGTTTGCTTCCTTTCCTTGGCACTTTTTTTTCATTTTCAGCAAAATTACAGTTGATTGTACCTTAATTCTGGTGTCTTTCAAAATTCTCCAACCTTCCGTAACTCATGGATTTTAATACTTCCTGCCATTGAACCCAACTATCTGAGTTTCATAATCCCTCAGATTAGCATCGTTGAACTCTAATACTGGTGTTTTATGAGCTCATGGTGTAGCATTCTTCAAAGAACTCCAGGCTGCTACCAGAGAGCACCCCTATTATTCTTAATCAGTTGTTCACAAGTAACGAAAATTAGCTCTGGGATGACCTTTCTTTGACTGAAATCCGTACTTCCTAGCTCACTAAATTTTCCTCTACAGAATTTAATTTTTTGATTCAGAGTTAAGCTCCATGAGCTCAATTCCTCATTTGTGCCATGGTGCCAGTACGAAGGCCCCATAATCCCTGGGGAACCAGCCCTAAGGGAATTCCCCTCTACATAGAGGGAATCCCTCAGTGACAGGTGCCTAAATGCACTGCAGGTATTCCTGGCTGCCCAGCCCTATTGGGACATAGGTAATTGGGTTCAAGTTAGAGCAACCTGAGGAAATAGTCTCTGGCTGGCCCTAGAGTAGGGGAACTGCAAAGTCACCGTCACACCTCCCACTCTGTTTCTGCAATGAGCAGCACTTGGTTTGAATGGAGAACTGGGGGTTCATGTTTATATTTGTATCTGTCACTCCCCAAAATTTTGGGCTAGTTAGAGCTCTTGTATGTACAGTTCCTATTGTGTCATATGCTTTTGGTCACTGTAGCTTGCGTCAGTGTTGTGAATTCTACCTATCTTTCTTACATATTTATGTGGTGTCCATCTGGTGTTGTGAATTCTACCTATCTTTCTTACATATTTATGTGGTGTAGTATCTGAGTTCCTCACAACCTTTAGTGGATTTATCCCAGTGAGGTAGGGAAGTGCTATTATCTGCATTTTACAGATGGGGAATTGAGCACAGAGAGACTAAGTGACTCGCCCAAAGTCACACAGGAAGTCTACGGCAGAATAGGGAATCGAACCTGGGGCTTCTGAGTCCTAGGCTAGCACCTAAGCCACTGTCCTTCCTCTCCAACTGTCGTTTTTATGAACACATCTGACTTTACTTTCAAACTGCTGAGAGTCCCAACTCCATGGAGACAGAATCGGATTTGTTACCATTGTGTACGGCAGACTCACTTGTGAAGTGAGCGTGTCAGGTCTAGCCCGTGCTTCTCCCCCACTTCTTCTTATAACTGTCCAAACAAACTGAAAATTGAAAGACAACTGTCAAATTGACAGGCTCAATGTGCATCTCCTCTGCCCACTTTTATTGTAAAAATTCCTCCCTTATGGCCCCTCTAAAGGAACATTTATCAGCTCTGCACGAGAAGGGCTATAGCAGTGTAGCAATCCCAGCTGCTAATCTCGGGAGTCTCTTGGGACTGTAGCCACGTGGGTGCGCAACTGAGCCCTTCAGAGAGCAAAGTTCTTGTTTGTTTTAGTGCCCTGGAGACTCAGAAGAAGACAGAGGGCAGAGAAAGAAGTGAAATGCACAGGTGTGTGTCTGCAGGCCCAGCAAACCTAATGCTGCTTGGAGCTGGGATTTTAGCACTGACACAGCCCTCGCGTCGCAATGTTTTTATTATCAAAGGAATGTTTTCAAACAGAAATGTCCTTTTTAAGAGAGGAGCCAATTTTTGAGCCTGTCAGCCTTGAAAATGTCCCTTCCGCCCTTTGATTTATGAAAGTTTCACACTAAGCGATAAAAATGTAAATAAGGGGTGGGGGGAACGCTGAAGATTTTTAAATGTAAGAAAGAAAGACTGAACAAATACCAAGGAGGATTTATAGTGCTCTATGTGGTTGGGATGTGGGAGGGAAACAGATATTGTAGTACTCCTGTCATCCCCTTTTTAAACCAGCCTCTTGAGAAACATGTTGCAGATAATTCAGCCAGAGAGGCTATGTAGATGGGAAGATAGTGAGCAAAAGCTGACAAATTCGGTTCATAAGCCATGACATCCAGTGTTCAGAGAACAAAGCTGAGGATGGAAAATACAATCAGACAGCTGGGGAAGACAACAAAGGGAAAGAGCACGTTAAAGAACTAGACAGAGAGGGGAGGTGTATTTGCAACAGTGAATAGTGCTGAGACTTTGTGATCCCATAAAATCACCTCCTCCTTCCCCACATTGTGTTACTTTAGCAGGCAACTGATAACCGTGTGTGTGTGTGTGAGAGAGAGAGAGAGAGAGAGAGAGAGAAATATCTGTATTATATATTTTTGGTGGCACAGCAAGGAAAGAATAGGCTCTGACATTATTTAATTAAATTAATTTATTTATTATTAGTATTACAGTAGCACGTAGAAGTCCCTGTCATTGATTGGAATGTCATTGTGCTAGGCATTAGAAAGTAGACTGATAATAGCACGAAGAGTCCTGTGGCACCTTATAGACTAACAGACATATTGAAGCATAAGCTTTCGTGGGTGAATACCCACTTCTCATGCATCCGACGAAGTGGATATTCACCCACGAAAGCTTATGCTCCAATACATCTGTTAGTCTATAAGGTGCCACAGGACTCTTTGTCGCTTTTACAGATCCAGACTAACATGGCTACCCCTCTGATACTAGACTGATAATAGTACAATAAGGAAGCAGCTTTTCACTACCTCATGTTATGTCTTTTCAGTCACAGACATATTATGTGCCTGGAGATGGGAAGTGATTCTTTGTATATTGTATATTCAGAATTGTTGTTAAGGTTGAACTTGAAGCATATTAGTTAGGTTATTTCATAATTGTAATGGTATTTGTTATATTAACTTTGTATGGTAATACAGGGTCCCTGCTTGAAGGGCGCACTCCATTTCACATTTGAATGGTGGTGGGATGTAGAGACATGAGGTGACCCAGTTCCAAACACTGAATGTAGTTTATGAATGATGCCATAGGGCCCTATGCAGGTTACTTCAGTCCAGGAGCTGGGAAACTCAGTGAGTTTGCATGGAATTCCTCCCTCCTCCTCCTGGTGTGTGGTTTGCCACCTCTGGGGAAGTGTCGGGGGTTTGGCTGCTAAAACCTGCAGATCCTCGTGGAAATGAGTATGAGTATGCGGAGACCCTGTGCTTTCACACTGCCTCCTAGTCTCTTATCCCTCTGGCTCCATTCCGATCATGACTTATTGGCACGCACACCCTATTGGTCAAGCCCTAAGCACAATCGTTAGGTCAACCTAATCCCTGGTGTAGATGCAGCTAGGTCAACGGAAGAATTCTTCCATCAACCTAGCTACCAGCTCTCAGAGAGGTGGATTAACTACATTGACAGAAAAAAACCCCTTCCATTGGTCTACACTAGAGCAGCACAGCTCCTCTGTCATAGCTGTGTTGTGTGATGGGGCGTTCACACCATCCTGACAGGGAAGGGGTTAATAGAGCCCTAGGGAGGCTGCACAGGAAGCAGCCAACAGGAGAGTGGCTGCAAGGAGCAGCCAATCAGGGCCCAGTGGGCACACATAGACGGGGCTGCAGGGCCAGAGTCAGTCAGTCGCTGCTGGAAGCTTGAGGAGAGAAGACTGTGTCTTGAGTAGGCTGCAACCCTTTAGCACCTTGGACAAAGTAGTGCAGGCAGAGGCCTGGGGAGTAGAGAAGACACTCCAGACAGGCTGCTGAGACTGCAGGGAAGTGGCCCAGGGAAATGCGGTGATAGTCGAGGTAAAGGAACGCAGCAGGTGACTACAGTTCAGAGGGTCCATGGGCCGGGACCCCAAGCATTGGGTGGGCCTGGGTTCCCCCACACCCACCCACCCACTCGCCATTGGGAAAGTGGCTGGATAGTTGGACTGCAGTACTATCACCTCGAAGGGGGGAGCACTGACGGTGATATGGCCGGAGGGCTGTGTCACGAAGAGGACACCATGGTCCTTGGAGTGATGTGTGTCCGAGAGCAGACGTGACTGTGAGCAAGGCACCATCGGCAGAGGGCATACTGTCCTGCGGACCTAATCTCCAATACAGCCAGCAGAAGGCACTATTGTGGTAAGTCACGCCTCATCACATGCTGCTGTAGTCGTTCTAGTGTAGACATACCCTTACTCACAAAATTGAAGAAAGTTCAAAGTCAAGTCTTTAAGGGGCTAACATCTGCAGCCCTTACAAAGATTTTACTCTGACAAAAATCCAGTTTTCTTGACTGTGTCAGGATAGTAGGATTTTGTCTTAAATCTCCTAAAATAATACAGCCTGCATTGTTAGTTATTTATGATGTCCTTAACTAGAATAGGTTCAAAACCCATTATTTATCCTTTATTTCTTTGCCAAGACTTGTGTCCTGAGAATTCAAGGTTTGGCAAAGAAATAAAGAAAAACTTATTTTTCAAATATTTTGATTTATTATAAATGTATTTATATTTCTAGGCCAAATTATTAAAAGGGGATTCAACCTATTCACTAGTATTCCAGTCCTATAAAGTCTTACATGTGTGTAACTTTATAAAGACAAGTGGCTCCATTGATGTAAATGGGACTAGTCACATGTGTAAAGTTAAGCGTGTACATTAGTCTTTAAGTCCCTGACCTTGCAAACCAGGGATGAAATTTTGAAGATGACTTTGAAGATGTTGTACATGCACATTTTCACAAAACAACTTCTGGGCATCCAAGTTCTTGGCTGCTAAAATTGTATGTGCAAAAGTGTGGGCATACAACATTAGGTTCACAGTTTTCTAGGGTTTTTTTTTTAATGTTTGCTTTGTAAAGACAAGAATCCCCTCTCCCCTGCACTTTATGCAGTCACCCGATAAAATACTAGACAATCAGAATGGTAACATTTTCCTCTCTGAACACAGGTGTAAATGGCTACACCAGGTCCAAGGCAGAGGAGCAGGTCCTAAGTCTGCCCATACATTCTATTAATAATTTTGGAGCATCAGGAGTTTTATTTATTATGTAATTGTTTTACAAGAACTTTGCAATCCACCTTTAAGTACCAAGAGCAATTAACTCACAGCATCTGCTAATTGCAGGAAACTTTTCTGTTTTAAACAGAGCTGTAGGAGCTCAAAGAGCATCTGAAACAAACTGGGCAACAGATTAAAAACTGACAAAAATTCTGCATCTGCGGGGCCATCTTCAATCATTTTTAAGCATGTTGTTAATGCTTAGTTATAAATCCCTAGAAATAGGTGTTTCTAATGGAGCTGCTGATAGGCCCTGAACCACAGTGGCACAAATAGCACACTATAATTAGACAAGGGGGCGGGGGGGTTCGAAATGAATCTGATGTTCTGCCAAAGCTCATTAAAGCAGGTCATGCACTCCAGTGCACAGAATATTGCTGATGACTGGTAACAGAGGAGTGTGCTACTCGTTTGGTAGGAAGGAGAACACAAAATCACTTTTTGAAAATCTGAGAGCAGGGGGGTGGATGAAAGAAGAGAGAGCTTTGATTTCAAGCGTTGACAAGAATTGGATGCTCCTTACTAGACCTTGCTAAAGCAAATTATAGTTGTCCTTTGCCATATAGTTACCAAGGTAGATCTCTACTGTCAAAGATTGCAAGGCCAAAGTCAATGTCTATGTAGCCTCCCTTGTCTGATTGGCACTTGTTTGGCAGGGTGCTCAAATATCTTGGCAGATCTGGTTTGCCCCCTTGCTAATCGTAGACTACACATTTCTCTGCTTTTGTGCTTGACAGTAGCATAAAGAGATGTGTGTGGAGCCTGGAGCTGCCATTTCTTATTAATGCTGATACGGTTTATGAAGCATTTGACTTTGGGGTATTCTTTCTCTTCCTCACTTTTCAAAGGCAACCTTTCGATCTTCTTAACGTGGCCAGTTAACACACACACTGCCTGCCATCTCACCATTTGCAGTGATGCCAAATGAAACACACATTGCTAACTGGCAATCTTGGCTCTTTAATTCGCCTGGCCAAGATAACCACCGTCCATGGGAGAGCTCAAGACAGAAAAAAATGTTGTTAAAGGCCACAATTCACCCATGAAGCTTTCTCTAAATACAAACATACTATCGTCCATGGAGAGGTTAAAAAAAATCAGTGAAGCAGGGCCATTTAAATAGAAAGCAAGATAGCCTGAGTTGGTACAGGTACTTTAAAAGAATAGTAATAGGAAGCAAATACTGAATAAAACATTAGAAATAGCTGTAGGCGAGGGCAGAGAGGCACTTTATATAAAGGTTTAAGGTAAAGCAGTTGGTAATCAACTAAAAGAATGGGTTTGGATGCATGGTGGGGCTGTATAGTGAAAAGAGGGGGGGAACGTCACCCTCCTGCAGAGGAACCCACAAGAGACAGTTCTGGGCAGGAGCACTCATGAGAGTCCCTCACATCACTTCATGGGAGCGCAGAGGTCTAAGATTTGTGCCTCTGTACAGAACAAGTCCAGATCTCAATGGATTTTCTCCATGCAGAGAGCAGCTGAGTGTGCAAAGGCGCCACAGTCCACTGTAGGACAAGACTCTAAAAGATCTAGCTTTATCTGTCCTAGGTACTTATATGGCCCTTGTTACCAACATCCCTGTCATTAATGGATTTTATCCTCACCAAGGTCCCTGGGACGAATGGAAGTATTGTCCCTGGTTTACACAGGGTAGATTAAGTGTCTTTCCCAAGATCATACAGCAAGTCTATAGCTGAGCTAGGAATTGAACCAAAGTTTCTCAAATCCCGGTTCAGCTCCCTCTCCATTAAATTATCCTTCTTCCCAGCTTGGTTTAGGTGCCCGTGTTTGAAAATTGGGCCCAAAGTGTGTCAACGGTATATTATTATCATTGCTATTAATTAGTTTATGGCCCTTTACAGAGATGATTAACATACCTGCAACCAGTTTCTGCTTTCAGCTGCAACTGTACAAATCCAAGGTAACTACAATAAAGTCAGTGAGTATTTCAGGATTGGCACTGATGGAATTCAGACCTGAGCCTGGCCCGTCATTCCTAACCCAATGAGTTTACAAACTACCTCAGACTGATGTACGAATTTATGACAAACTATGCACTACAGTGAAGAGCTGAGAGGGAAAGTTAACAAAAAAAATAAGTGTTCTTTGTTTCTTGGAAGCCGGAGAGTGAGATTGTCAGCTGGTGTAAATCAGTGTAGCCCTACTGAAATCAGTGAAGCTATGCCATCTGAGAGTCTGGCCAAAAGGTTCTTCTGTAGTCAGTAATTTGGAAGGCTTGCTGAAGGTTACAAGCCAAGAGACCATGGAAATCATGGTGGTTTGGAAATGACAGAAAACACAATAGGTTTATCAGTGTCTCTGCTTCTAACTGCTTTGATGTGTTTTCTGCAGCAGTCTTATCTGCTTTTCTCTCCTGTATAAACGATTGGGCATTCCATGAAAAATCCTTCATGATAAAATCCAGAGGAATTTCCTAGCAAATATGAATTTACAGGGTCTATTGCATGTACACCTGGTGAAATGGAGCAGTTAGCTGTGTTATTGAGAGCTCTGGACTAAAAGGTTGTGAAGGTTGTGTGATGAGTAGCATTAAGCAAAATGAAGATGTATAATAAGAGCTTTGGATAACTGGATTTCATGAGTTGGACAGGAATTAGTGACACCTGCAGTCATTTTGTAAATGGGAACAATGCAAATTAATAGCAAAAACTGGAGGTATGTATTTCCACCTTCAAACACACACAGTCAATTTTTATAAGTGGATGAGCAGGTGTTTAGATGGGGGAATATGGGAGCGTAGAGAGCATTCATTACTGGCTTACTGTGTTGATACTTCGGGAAAGTAAAGCAGAAGGAAGGCAAACAGCAAAGTCCCCACCCCGAAGCAATAATTAGATAGGTCAGGGCAGCTTGCGGGGGGGGGGGGGGTCGGCGGCAAGGAAATGAGCTATAAACAGCATTAGCATTCTGCTGCTCCTGTGGTAGGAGAGGGACTAGCCTGCTCCCGGTATAACTTGCAGAAGCCAGGGTCTTCAAAGTTACAGCCTGCTATCCACAGCCCCAAAGGTCATTGTTGCAGACAGGAATGTTCTGGTCACATCCCCTTTTTCTGGAAAATACCCCGTCTTCTGGGGGTTTGGAGAGGGTAGTGCAGTGCTGTTATGTCAGGTCTTAGACTCTGCCACCTGAGGATTGCCGTTACATAGGAGGAACCTGCAGGGAACCTGCTAAGCCGGCTTTACAGCTGCTTTGTACTACAGGAACAGCACAAACCAGAACACATTTGGACACAGTACAGGTCATGCGTCGGCTGAAGTCATTGACTTCAGTGGGGTCAGGATTTCACCCATTGTATAGAAGGGTGAGCCACAGCCCCCACTGGTGTCTTCTTCTACCTCTCAGTCATTTTTATGATCTTAGTTATATCACATGATGCTTTCAGAAGTGAAGTGACATGTCCAAAGGAGCAACATTCTCGGTAGCAATTACATTATTGCCTTCCCTCCCCTGTATTCCAGGCTATACACCCTCTCCCCCCCCCACCCCCCGTTGGTCTTGGATCCTGTTCAACTGCTTCTGTTCCAATCCTAGGTGCTGTCAGTTCACAGTAAGTGGAACTTGTGTGACAATGAACCCTGTGATTCTGGCACTGAACGGACAATGTGGTTAGTTGGTAGATTGCCTGATACTGGAGTTTGATGGTGACATCACCAGCATATATGAGACGTCTTTGTGATTGCAAGATTTTGTGATGAGCTCATTTGATATCTATGACATAAGCCAAATAAATATATTAATAGAACAAAAGAGAGGAGAGAGATGTCAAAAGAGATGGCTGAATTGAAACCAGATACTGATGGGAACAAAATCTTATCTCAGGATCCAGGAGTTGACATCCCCTGCTGCCAACACACACACCGTTTTATAAAAAGTCTTCTCTTCTTCTTCGGCTATCCCTCGATAAGAGGATGATGTCTGCCAAGGGGGTTCAACCCATGCACCCACCCACATGCCGCTGTTACTGAAAGTCAAACAGCAGGGGAAAAAACAAATAATAGATTGTTCCAGAGATATGGTCCGGTGTCAGCCATGGAGCTCCTTTGAAATGACCATGGTTTGTCTTGTGTAAATGGATGTATTAATCTTTTAGAACTGAACCACTGAAACAAACCAACTGAACAAGAGAACAGCAGAACAAAAAGCTGTGCTGTCTTCCACTGCCTACAGCAATATGCCGTTGATAGATGAATCTTCTGCTCATTTCCATTCTAAACTAAACCCAGTCTCCAAAGCCATCAATATCATCAGTGTCATTACTGCAACTGCAGCCTCAACTTGATGCAATAACTATTAATTAGCCCACTCTGTCCTTCTGCAACAGCAGCATGAGCCCTGCAGTCCCGACTGGAGTTTATTTTATTTTGGGTTATCATAGGCACCTTTCCAAGTTCTCAAGTGCCTGTAAAATTATCAAAAGTACAACAAAGGATAGATAATACCCTTAGCAGAACAGATTTTACCACCCTAATCTGCTTCACAACATAAACCATCAGCAGCATAAAAAAACAAGTTGACATAAAAATAGTAAAAAGAAAAGGAGTACTTGTGGCACCTTAGAGACTAACCAATTTATTTGAGCATAAGCTTTCGTGAGCTACAGCTCACTTCATCGGATGAAGCTCCAATGAAGTGAGCTGTAGCTCACGAAAGCTTATGCTCAAATAAATTGGTTGTCTCTAAGGTGCCACAAGTACTCCTTTTCTTTTTGCGAATACAGACTAACACGGCTGTTACTCTGAAACCCATAAAAATAGTGACTCTCAATCATTCACTCCAAAACCCTTCACTCCTCCTCTCCCAGAACAAATTCATGATAACATAAGAATGGCCATACTGGGTCAGACCAAAGGTCCAGTATCCTGTCTTCCGACAGTGGCTAATGCCAGGTGCCCCAGAGGGAATGAACCGGTAATCATCAAGTGATCCATTCCCTGTTGCTCATTCCCAGCTCCTAGCAAACATTGATGGACCTATCCTCCATGAATTTATCTTGTTCTTTTTTGAACCCTGTTGTAGTCTTGGCCTTCACAACATCGCCTGGCAAAGAGTTCCACAGGTTGACTGTGCATTGTGTGAAGAATACTCCTTTTGTTTGTTTTAAACCTGCTGCCTATTAATTTCATTTGGTGCCCCCTAGTTCTTGTGTATGAAAATACACTTCCTTATTTATTTTCTCCACACCAGTAATGATTTTATAGACCTCTATCATATCCCTCCTTAGTCATCTTTTTTCCAAGCTGAAAAGTCCCTGTTTTATTAATCCCTCCCCACTATGGCGGCCATTCCATACCCTTAATAATTTTTGTTGCCCTTTTCTGAACCTTTTCCAATTCCAGTATATCTTTTTTGAGATGGGGCAACCACATCTGCACGCAGTATTCAAGATGGGAGTACCATGGATTTATATAGAGGCAATATGATATCTTCGGTCTTATTATCTATCCCTTTCTAAATGGCTCCCAACATTCTGTTTGCTTTTTTGACTGCCGCTGCACATTGAGTGGATGTTTTCAGAGAACTATCCACCATGACTCCAAGATCTCTTTCTTGAGTGGTAACAGCTAATTTAGACCCCATCGTTTTATATCTATAGTTGGGATTATGTTTTCCAATGTGCATTACTTTGCATTTATCAACAGCATGCCCTAAAGGTCAACAGATCTAGACTCTATCAGATCAAGAGGAGAAAGTGGGTTCCAGAGTTAGTGACCCTTTGGCCTGAAGTCCCTGCTAGCAGCTCTCTCTTTTGAACCAAATCTCTGTTATCTTAAATACCTACAGTATGTCATTGTTTTCCCAGTCTGTAGCAATGTTTAGCATTTGATGTAAACTGAAGGGTTGAGATCCTTGGATCATTATATGGAACAATGGTAAACCCTAAGGACACACCCAGAGTCAAGCCCTTAACTGGTGTATGACCTCAGGTGGCTGCTTGCATCGCTGGATAGAGGAAATAATGGAGCATCTGCTCATACTGTGGCTCTGCCTCCCTGTAGTTTCAGAGAAGTCTACTACTAATTTGGGGTAGAAGGTGGTGCACTCTCTTCCTCCCCTTTTTACCTACCTCACCTGTCTCTGCTGCTGCTTTGCTCTTTTCTCATACCTGTCTCCGTCTGAACGTCCCTTCTCTGCACCAGCAAAATGAAATAAAATAAACACTCTGGTCAGTTATTCTCCTGGATGCCTGAAGCTTTCTTCAGTTCACTGAAAAGACCCCATATCTCCCCATCTGGGCTCAGAATTAGGAAACTGGAACTGACTTTTTGCCAGCTCCCCAAAACATAAATTAATTGATGTCTATAATTTTGGTGGGGGTGGCTGGATTGCTGTTGGGCACGGCCGTTGCATTTCCCCCTGCCACTGTACCTGAGTCTACATTGCTCACTGAAGATAAGCATCCCAAAAGATGGGATCTGAACTCATTGAGGCAGCAATAGTGTGCAAGAAGCAGCTTTGCCATGCGATTGCTACTGCTTCCTGCTTCTGATTGCGCCAGAAATACTTTGAAAACACTGTCACACTATTTCATGCCGAATTCTAGTGTGGCAAGCACCGAGGTGCATGAAAATTAAAACGTTTTCAAGAGGGAACCAAACTTTTTTTGAACCAGAAAAATGCTTTGCTTCAGGTTTGGCTCCAATTTTCCACACAGGTTCTTATTTTATCACAACCAGAAAGTGTATGTATAACTACAGTCTATGCATCTGAGCCTACAATCCCTATGCAAGCAAACGCCCCCATTGGCTTCAACCGACTTAATGGAAGCTTTCCTGCATAGGATGATGAGTTTCAGCTCCTACAAGTGTGAATCTTTATGTCCAAGAATGCTGAGAGGCTTAAAAATATCTTTGAACAGAACTGCTGATTATCAGCGTTGGAGAAATGTCAAAGAAGTAACTCAAACGTGTCTCGATGCAGCCTCCTTATCACTAGCGTTACCCCTGAAGTGGCACAGAACTACAGGGGCCCTCATAATCTTTTTATAACATCATTATAGCATCATCACTTTATAACACTCAGAACTCTTGGCTTCCAGGAATGGAACAGTAATGGAGTGAGCACACAGGATTCTTGGCAATATCACAGACTGTTGCAATCCTCAAATCTTTACTTGATTTTGAAGTCAGTGAGCGTTTTGCTTGAACGGAGGTGAGGAAGAACCAAGAAAGGGCATGAGTATTTGGCCCAATATTTATATTTGATTTGGAGTCAGAGAAACTCAGATAAAAAACCCTGAGTACTATTTTAGTAAGCCTGTGATTGAAATGACTCCAAACTCTATCTCCCTTGATTCTTAATGTCTACAGAATATTCCTTATAATAAATATTAATAATTTGCAGTGACATGGATGAATACATTTTTATAATTATCAAAAAACAGACATACTGACTTAGTGTTTAAAATTAATTATTGCAAGGAAACTAGCATTACATAAGGGAATTACATTAACACATCAGAGTAAGTTCATCTTGCCTTTTCAGTTTACCCTTGTTAAACTTTATTTAGTGGTTTTGTATTGAACGTCCAAGCACTTAGTGAAAACATGATTTTCCTAACTAGAGGGCTTTATTTCCAAACATTTCAAATAATATACATTTAAATTACATCAAAATAGAGCTAGAACCTGTTATGAGACCATGAATGCCAACACATTAACAGGAGTGACCATTTTTAATATTTACCCATAGTGGAATAGTCATTGGGCCAGAGAGAGAGAGAATGGGAATGACCATGTAGTTCAGTGGTTAGGGCACCTACCTGGGAGGTGGACAACCCTAGGACCTGTCCCCCTTTTTCAATTACATTTTCTCTATCTACAGTAGACCAGTTTCAACAGGAGAGATGGAGGGAACCCACATCAGCGGTGGGAGACCCCCTATGGAAATCCTTCCCCCCCTCCGGCAGAGAGGGGGGAATTGAACCTGAGTCTCGCACATCCCAGGTGAGTGCTCTAACCACTAGGCTAAACGTTATAAAGGTGGGGACTACCAGTGATGTCAATGAGGTTTTGTGTGGAGCGAACCAGGTGCCTATCTCATTGTCTCAAGAAACACTTTAGGTGCCTGAGCCACCTGTCTCCAAGTGGCTGGTTTGCATTCATGGATCTCTAGCAGAGATAGGTGCCTTCCTACATTCTGGACTTAGGCATCTATCTCTGAGAGAGAGATAGGGCTTAGGTCACACCCCTTTTGTTGACATCTCCCATTGGCTAACTTAGGTGGCTTCGCACCTAGTGTGCTGGCTTTTGTGGCTTGCATTCTTAGGAGCTTTTCTCTACCCATTCACTGTACGTGGAGTTTAGGTGCCTAACTTGGATTTGTGGATCACAGTTTTGTTCCTGTGATTTTTCTAGCCATCGACAAGTTAGGTGCTGTGATGTGCAGTGTTGCAACGCCTAAGTCCCTTTGTGGATCCCACCCCAGGTCTTTAAAAGGGCTGTTTTTTAGCATGTTTGTTTTTCCTCCATGCCCACCTTAGTTTATCATATCACTGAAATGTTTAATTAGGGGTAAGGTTTCTAAAGGCACAAATGGCGTTAGGAGCCCATTGACTTTCAATAGAAGAGAGGTATATAACTGCCCTTTGGGCTTTGGAAATCTCCCCTTGAATTTCTCTCCAAATTCCAATGTTGAGGCTTTTTGTCTTGGAAACCACTACTCAGTTGCAATGTATTAAAGAGAATAATGACATATAGCATTGTATGCATTGTAACTGTTAAAGAGCTGTTGTGTTTCACCCCAAAAGTGGCTGTGTTTCAGTGGTGGTGAAAATGCCATATGACATAGACAATCTCCCGTATATGTTGTGGTGATATGAATATGCTAAATTGTCGACCCATGTGACAAACTGTGGACTCGGTGGTCTGGTTATATTTAATCATAAACCCTTCACCATTCTATCTGTGCTCTGCCCTCTAATCTGTTTCTGGTGGGACTACTCCCAACTTTCCAATCCTGGAGAGGCTATTTCAATATGGAAGCTGCCGGAAGTCACAGAGTACTTTGCTGCTGAGGGTGACCTCGGGACAGAAGGATCCCTGCCCATAGCCCCAGGGAGCTCTCCAGAACATAGCCTGCCTACCCAGTCTGGGCAAGTAACAACAAATAGGTAGGGATGGGGTGAGAAAGAAAAGGGTTACAATAACAAGATTGTGTGTTGGGGAGGCTGGAGGTGCTGAGAATCATGAGCTATACTGTGCAGGAGTCAGTGAAAGCCTCAGAATAGCTCCATCAGTCTCTTCTTTCCCACTCAAAGATCTTTGAGCAGTAATTCATCTTAAATCTAGAGAATTGCCTCAAAGCAACCCTTATCCCCAGGATTTGGTTTAGACACTCCAAAGGATTAATAATATATAATAAAATATTATTTCACACTGTGTAAGGACAACTGTGAGAACATGAGCTCTCAGCTCTAACACATATTGCTGTAGCCTCCCCCACTTATTCTTTTAAGAATTGGCTTGCATACAATTACACAAATAGCACTGAAAGGGGGCATCCTTAACTAGTCCCCCTCCAAAGTCAAAATGAAGATAATATTGTGACATTAGCATGTATCCTTGCTCAGAACGCTGTAACTGATGGAATACATTCATGGCAAATTTTAAAATTTCCATCATAGTAAAGAGAAACTGCCATTCAATCCAGTGAAATGCTTTCTCAGTGTCAAAAGATGCTATTACTACAGGACTGGCATCATTTTTCATCTTAAAGAGGATATTAAATAAGCACAGCAAATTCGTGCAGGTGAACCTACTGTACTAAACATAAAATAAAACCACACGTTCAGGATGAATTATTTTAATGCTTATGCTTTCAGTCAATTGGCCAATAACTTTGGCAATTTGTTAATACCTACATTTAGGAACAAAATAGATCTATATGACCCACATTCCTATACACTTTGGTCTAGTTTCAGTGTTGCTACAATCAGCACAATGTGGTTTGGAAAGCATCCGTCGGTCAGCACTTCGTTTGCATAATTTAGTGACACCAAGGCACGAAAACAGCAAACATTAGCTTGCAAAAATGATGTTCCCTTTGTGAACTGGGAGGACTAGACTTGCCTAAGGCTTGTAAGATTTATGAACAGCTCGATGGCAATAGACTGGAACAAGAGAAGGCCAGACCACACATTAAAAAAGAGTAATCTGCTTTGTCTAAAATTAGAAGTCCAAGACACATTTTGGATCCAAATCTGAATTTCCTTATAGTCAGTGGGAGATGTGGGTGCTCAGTAACTTTGAAAATTAAATCACTTATATTTACTGGTTAATCCTAACTATGGATTTAGGGACAGAAATTTCGGCACCCAGGTTTGATATTTAGTCTCCATCTTGTGGGTCTGTGGACCCCTGGACTCCAAACTAGGTTGCAGAGCACCAAGTCCTCTCCTTTTAAACTATCTATATTGTTAAGGTTGTAGATGTGATATTCCTGCTAGTCCCAGAATTTCTCACCCCCTGTAGTGTCAGTGAGCGTACACAGCATACCAGGGCTTCTCTGCATGCGGCCCTCTACTTTCTTACTAAATCCCTATTAGCTGGTTTGAGATTTCAGCAACCTAGGGCAGGCTTTAGGCCCCAGAGCTTTTTTCTCTGCCTGTCTGAGTGAAATTGTGCCACTCAGACTAAATACTTTTATAAATATCTTTTTTGGCCTCGTGGCCCTCTGTGATGATGTCTAAGACCTTGTTTATCTCTGGCATACCCTCAAAGTGCTTATCATCATGTGCTATATCCTCACTTGCTTCACATGCTCTCTCCATCCCCTAATCCTTTCCTTTGCCATCCCATCCTAAAATGCGAGAAGCACAAATGGGGGCACTCTTTCTTCTTCAGTGACTAATACCCTGGCTATGGATGTAGAACTTCTGGTGCTACATTTCCTATTAATCTAGGAGCTTTACAATCTCACTTGCACTCGTATATATACACACACACACAGAGTATTACATATGCCGATTTAGCATGACCACTTGCTCAGGATGAAAGTACCTGAAGGGTCAGAAATAAGGCAGTGGTCCTACTTAATCTTTCTCTGAGCAATTGCGGGGAGTGAACAATAACAAGGGGAAATGAAACAGCCTTTCAAGTCATAGAAGGCTTAAGAACCATGGCCTATACGCAGAAAACCTCACGGCTGGAAGGGTAGGAAAAGGGTAGTTCTACACTGACTCTCCCATAGCTGGTGGATTGTGACTCAGGAAAATGTATTTGAGAAGCCAGTTGTTTCAGATAGCACTATGTGTTACTGGGGATCTGTAAAGGCAATTGCTGTAGCAAAACTGTATAGGGAGCATCACAGCAATGTTAGGGGTAGCAGCTGAGGTTGTGCAAGCCCGCTTCCCACCTGGTACTGGCAAAGGAGGTGATTTCCATGAGAAAATGAACCTGAGGTGGTAGGTGGTGTATGGAGATAGAGAACTGAGGAGGAGACAGTGGAGATAGCAAAGAGGTAGGAGATTCTTGCAGCAGCTGACAAACTTTCCCACTAATTGGTTCTGTGTTGTGTGTTTGGTAGGGATGAAGACGAGGGCCCCAGATATTTTCTTCTGGTGGCCTCTTGGTCTCAAATGCATTTGGCTGTGTTCAGCTGGAGTTGATGGTAAGTCAGTAGAGGCTGCGAGGTTTTGAGACTCGTTGTACCTGAAAATGTGTCGCTGTTACAAAAATATTTGCCCTGAAGCTTATTGGGATATCTGATGCTGCTCTAGTTATAAGAGGTAGGGTTTCATTGCCCATTCACTGAAGCTCTAATTTAACTTGAAAGGTTTTCTACCTCTGTTCTATCAGGCTGAAATGAGACGTGAACACAGAACTGAGAGCCAGAAACTCCTTCCTCTAAAAGTGAGTTGGGGCCTGATGTTCAAACCAGGTCTCTTGTTCTGGGTGCCCGACTTTAGCTTCTGAGGGCTTGATTGTCAGAGTTACTAAGTCGTCCCAGCTCTAAGGCTTTGTCTACACTATGCACCTTTTAGCAACACAGCTGTGCCGCTACAGCCATGCTGCTAAAAGGCGTGCAGTGTAGCTGCTGTTTGTCAGCAGGAGAGAGCTCTCCCGCCAACAAAAAACTTCCACCCCCAACGAGCGGCAGCAGATTTGTCAGCTGTTCACACTGGTGCTTTTCTTTGGTAAAACTTTTGTTGTTCGGGGTGTGTGGGGTTTTTTAACACCCCTGAATGACAAAAGGTTTGCTGCCAAAGTTCCAGTGTAGACCAAGCCTAAGAGATTTCAGCTAGAGTTGTGAGTGAGCAGGGTTTCCTGAAAATGTTGGCCTTATCTTTTCTGCCCAAGTTTCCACTCTGTAAAGTTGGGATAAAAACACACAACTTCCCTCACAGGGGTGCTGTGAGGATTAGTTAATGTTTAGACAGGACTTTGAAGATTACAAGTATTTGGAGTAAAATTATGTAAGAGTCTTAAGGCAAATTAGAAAATGTAGCAGTTTCTTTGATTAAGCAAGATTGATTAAGCCACACAAACAGGAGTGGCAGCTGGTTCCATCTCCCTGCTTGAGGAGAAAACACCCTCCCACCAGCTGGATAGCAAGTTATAAATATGAAATCTTCAGAACAAGCTCAGTGGCTGATCAAACATTGAGTGACTCAGAAGTCATTTTATACTAATGCTTCATGACAAGGTTAAAGGCTAGTTTAAATGCTGGAATCCTCACTCTCCTGGCCAGCCCTTATTCCTTTCCCAGTGTTTGTAAGTCCTTGAAATATGTGCTTCAAGCCCCTCATCACTCCAGCAACCTCGCTAACCAACCAGTCACTCAGACTCCAAGCTCTATACTCTCTCAAACTGATGTTACCAGGCTTCAGAGGAGCTCTTGTTTACCAGCAGACAAAAACTGAAACCAATCAAAATCCAACATATACATGTGAGGGTTGGTCCGGTGTGATTTGGGCTTGTAACGGAGATGAATCAGTGGGAGATTGAGCAAAGGAAACCTATAAAACGAGCAACAAGTTGTCACACTAGCATCATTTCTCCCTCATCTGAATGTATGGTCTAAACCATGAGAGGTCTAGGACCCCATTCATTTGAATTTATACTGTCCTACTTCAAGTACTAATCAGAAGAAAAACTGAACAGACTCCACAGAATGCTTTTGGTGACTACTGGTAAATAAGGCATATATTACAACACAAATGTAAAATACTCCAGAGAAAACAAAGACTTCCAAACTGGCCCTTCTAAACTGAAACAAACAACCATAAGCAAAGAGGACAAAATAAAACAATTACATAAACATGACTACTTGATTATAATACTTTAGACCAAGGAGAGATTATGACTCTCCAAGCAAAGGGACAAAGAGAATTCTCACAAAGGAGACTATCAGAAGGAAATGCAAATTCTGTAGCAAAATTAGTGTTGGTGCATTCCAGGCAAAATGCTTCTGCTGTACTATGTATACAATAGATAAGTAATGGTCAACTTGAATAAAGTATTTAACAGTGACCAGGAAAAAGACCGGGATTTTCAAAAGGTTCCCAGAGCTGAATGAAAAGCGTTGCTGGGTGGAAAAGGGCGTGAGGGCAGAGATAGCAAATAGGACAACTGCAGTTCAAAGAAAGGAAGGTACCTGGTGATATACACTCCACGTCAGGCAGGGGAGGCTATCTAATTGCATGTTGATTTGAAAGTGATGAATAACAATGATCTGGCAGAAATGATTCAATAGGCTCACAGTAATTGGGAAAAGAATGATACTACACAGAAAGAAGACTATCCATCTGCCTTGATAGCTGGTTTGAGGGGGTTGATTAGATTTGCATTGCAAGGAAGAACTTCTTCTACCAGTGTGGGGCCTGATCCTTACTCATCTAACTAGTGTTAATGTCTTCATAGATCTGGTCAGGTGAGTAAGAAGTTAGGGTTTGCAGAATCAGGCCAGGAAGAAGGAAATGGGTAAGGTGTTAATGTGATTCTGTAACCCCTCTAACATGACATTCTTAAGGCCACATTCTACTCTCAAATGTGGGTCAAATAAAAATATATAAAAATGGCTTCCTTCTCTATATCTTTGTACTATCACACTATATCACTCATTCCCTATAACGTTTCCTAGGACAAAGCTACCCTGGTGATTGGCTCTGGGCTGTGGCACCCAACACTGTATCTCTAACAAGCACCCCGCTTTAATGCATAAAGAGCCCAATCCTGAAAAGGTGCTGAGTGCAGTCAACTCCTGTTGACTCCCCTGAACACCAGTGCTCAGCACCTTGCAGGATCAAGACAATATCCCCAAGTAGAGCCGCATCCATTGGGATAACTGTATTTGGTGTATGCTGGGGAAATACCATTTGAGATTTATGAACATATGGAAAAGACCACTAAATAATTTCAGTCTAACACTCCATGAATTAAATGTATTTTCTACTTTATCTTATAAAGCTGAAATATGAAACATTAAATTACAGCATAGCTTAGACTCTGAGAAGTACTGTCTTTAACCAGGGAGAAAAGGTGGGTGAGGTAATATCTTTTATTGGACCAACTTCTGTTGGTGAAAGAGACAAGCTTTAGAACTTACACAGGGCTATTCTTCAGGTCTGGGCAAACAAACAAACATAGCAGGGACATAAGTTATACTACGGCTATTATCTACGAATAGTAAGGACAGCTTGGATAAACCCTTAGTTAAGAATACTAGTTTTTTGCCAAAACATAAGACAGAGAAATCCAAAATTCAAGGACTTCTGTCAATTCACTGACATGTCCCTATTTCAATTTCATAGTAACAGATCCACTTGTCATAGTTGTTGTTCAGCCTGTCATCATAAGTACCATTTGTGTTTTTATAAGTAACAGCAGGAGGCTTCCCAGCTGACTGTCTAATAATACATGATGCACTGAAAGCCAGACCATGCTGAGTACTTATCCATCAATCCTTTTGCATTCTTTATTAATGCTTGATTCCTGGTTACTCGTTAGGTCATCTTATTTTTTTAACTGGTAATTTTTTAAAAAAGTTTAATATTTCCTCCCAGCTTAATGCTTTGCCTTCATACTGGTACAGAGAGTTCTGTGCACTGGTTCTAAGCAAAGGAAGACAAAATATACAAATATTGGATGTTACAATCTACTGGAAGGAGGCTAAAAATCTTATTGATAGTGCATTTTCTGTATTAGATCAAAAAGCACACCCAGAATATTCAGTAAACATCCAACCTCTTACAAAACTCTAGTAATTAAACTAATTCCCCCAATTACTTCATTCCATATGTTAAATTCGTGCCTTGTATAGAAAATTATATATTTATTCCTTCTCTTGCTTTCGTAGCAGACACTAGCTCAAAAAGACCTTGGTGTGTCTAGGCCTTGGAGTGGCTATGTTCTTCCAAAGCTGGTACTGTATACTGTACCTCAGTGATTTCCCCTCTTAATTTCCTCATATCTAAAGAAGACTATCAACCTCTAACAGTTTACATATATAAGCTATGTCATGTTCCTGTATCATTTTTTGTTCATCCTGCATTGAGCCTTGTCTATTTCTACATTTTAATTTTTTTTTCAAAGGTGATCAGAACTAAGCACAGTATTTTATATGTGGTCTTATGATTAGTCAGTACCTTTGATAGTGCTAGAAAGATTGGTTCTGAAATATCCGTTACCTTTATTTATGCTTCCCAGATTGGGGAGAGAACCAAGAAATAGATATGAATAAAACAGCAGACTTAGCAGATCTTTCCCTGTGTTTTCATATTCACTTCTATTTCCATGCAATATTTCATTTTTGTATGCATCTGTCACTGTTTGCTTCTGTCAGAAGTTCAAAGGCAGACCAATTTCATAAAAGGGAGATAGTATTGACTGATCCATAATATTGTTTCTACCTTCTTTTTTTTTTTTTTTAAACCAGTCCTTGATGCACATCTCCAATTTTGAAAAGCATTTCATGACTCACTGGACAGTTTGAAAAATCTATACCATGAGCTCATTATCATGTTGGCTGTTGAGTGTTTTCCATTGGTAGCGTTTGCAATGCAAAACTGGTTTCACCAGGTTCTTTTTCTCTATGGGGAAAAATGTTAAAAATTAATCTATACATACATAATAAAACATATGGGAAGTGATATCAATGTGATGGATTACATTTATCATGCAGCTTTGACTACCTCTCTGCTCATTAATCCACTTCTCCCACCAACTTCCAACACTCAGAACACCTTTGTACAGCCCTAATGTTTTAATCAACTCATCAGAAAAAGATTTTCTTCTTCCCCCTGAAATGTGGAATTCCCAATCATCCCCCCAAATCTCCCTGGCCTGAGGTCCAGAGAAGGCAATATGTTGTCCTACACCAGTGACCAGCTCTTTAAAACATGATATCTCAAGAGCCTGCAGCACTGGATATAGGAGTTTTACACTCTTGTGGTGAAATCCTGCCCTAAATGAAGTGAATGGGAGTGTTACCATTGACTTCAATGGGGCCAGGATTTTTTCCCTGTAAGGGAAAAATCCTAGCTTTCATAAAACCATATAATTTTCTTCTAGCCCTGGAAGTGCTCAAAATATGAAACTTTAAAGAAAACACAATTTTAGATAATTTTTAAAGGTATTTTGCATGTTGAGCAAAAAATGTTCTCTCATTCTCAGCACATATGGAACCTTAGTAACTAAGGCACCTGGCTTTAGGGGCACAAAGATACAAAACCAGTCCCAATAGTTTTAAAAAATTCTATCTAAATCATTCTTGTGTCTCATTTTTCTGTAGAATACATGGCACTTACAGAATGCATGATGGTGTGGTATAAACGTGTTTTCAGCATTCATTTTGGATGACTTGCAGAACTCACCTAGAGCTTTCCCGCGGATGATGTATTCTCTCCATCTCTCATTCCCTTTCTCTCCTTTGTGCATGATGCTAGACAAACAAGAACTTTGCCCCCTAAACTGGGTGCACAGCAAGCAGAATTACTATTTCATCATAGGACTCACTCTTTTACAGCAAAAGAACCACATTGGAATCAAAAGAACATCACAGAGAGCCACAAAATGATTAAATATTTAAGGCTAGGTTCTGGCTTTGATGAGATTGAGGCATGTGTGAGCAGCTGGAGCAGCTGTGTGGCAATGACTTGGAGGCGTTCTCTTTACAGAGGGCAGACACAGACAGAATGCCTCCAGGGTGTCGTGAGGGGGATGGAGGAGCCGCATGATCAGAAGTGGCATTTGCTATACCTACACAACGGGAGTAGCAGCTGCCCTTGCCAGTGCTGGCCTCCAGATACTAGGCAGTGTGCATACTGGCAATGTCATGGCCTCAGTCCATGAGACATCCTTTTGGGCATCAGCAGCAATGCTAGCCATTGTCATATCCCCAACTTGCACTCAGGGTGCGTGAACATTAGCATTTTGGATGTCTCCTACTGGGGTGCTCTTGGGGGAGGAAGGAAAAGAGATTCTCCCTCAACTGCACCCACCCCAGGGCAGCCATCATATGGCATTTGCTGTGTAACAACTTTAGAGGCAATAGTTAATGCATTCATCTAAAAAGCTAAGTGAAGGTTACAATGTGAGCAGGGTTTTTTTTTAGCTATCAGTGAGAGATCTCTGGCATTACCAAGTCTGTTACTGGTTTTTAGAAGTTTGCTTGTCTGTGTCACTGCTACCTACATGTTTCAGAGTAACAGCTGTGTTAGTCTGTATTCGCAAAAAGAAAAGGAGTACTTGTGGCACCTTAGAGACTAACCAATTTATTTGAGCATAAGCTTTCGAGAGCTACAGCTCACTTCATCGGATGCATACTGTGGAAAGTACACAAGATCTTTTTATACACACAAAGCATGAAAAAATGGGTGTTTACCACTACAAAAGGTTTTCTCTCCCCCCGCCCCACTCTCCTGCTGGTAATAGCTTATCTAAAGTGATCACTCTCCTTACAATGTGTATGATAATCAAGTTGGGCCATTTCCAGCACAAATCCAGGTTTTCTCCCCTCCCCCACACACAAACCCACTCTCCTGTTGATAATAGCTTATCTAAAGTGATCACTCTCCTTACAATGTGTACAACAATCAAGGTGGGCCATTTCCAGCACAAATCCAGGGTTTAACAAGAACGTCTGGGGGGCGGGGGGGTAGGAAAAAACAAAGGGAAATAGGTTACCTTGCATAATGACTTAGCCACTCCCAGTCTCTATTCAAGCCTAAGTTAATTGTATCCAATTTGCAAATGAATTCCAATTCAACAGTCTCTCGCTGGAGTCTGGTTTTGAAGTTTTTTTGTTGTAATATCGCAACTTTCATGTCTGTAATCGTGTGATCAGAGAGATTGAAGTGTTCTCCGACTGGTTTATGAATGTTATAATTCTTGACGTCTGATTTGTGTCCATTTATTCTTTTACCTAGAACTGTCCAGTTTGCCCAACGTACATGGCAGAGGGGCATTGCTGGCACATGATGGCATATATCATATTGGTGGATGTGCAGGTGAACGAGCTTCTGATAGTGTGGCTGATGTTATTAGGCCCTGTGCTGGTGTCCCCTGAATAGATATATGGGCACAGTTGGCAACGGGCTTTGTTGCAAGGATAGGTTCCTGGGTTAGTGGTTCTGTTGTGTGGTATGTGGTTGTTGGTGAGTATTTGCTTCAGGTTGGGGGGCTGTCTGAAGGCAAGGACTGGCCTGTCTCCCAAGATTTGTGAGAGTGTTGGGTCATCCTTCAGGATAGGTTGTAGATCCTTAATAATGCGTTGGAGGGGTTTTAGTTGGGGGCTGAAGGTGACGGCTAGTGGCGTTCCGTTATTTTCTTTGTTAGGCTTGTCCTGTAGTAGGTGACTTCTGGGATCTCTTCTGGCTCTATCAATCTGTTTCTTCACTTCCGCAGGTGGGTACTGTAGTTGTAAGAATGCTTGATAGAGATCTTGTAGGTGTTTGTCTCTGTCTGAGGGGTTGGAGCAAATGCGGTTGTATCGCAGAGCTTGGCTGTAGACGATGGATCGTGTGGTGTGGTCAGGGTGAAAGCTGGAAGCATGTAGTAGGAATAGCGGTCAGTAGGTTTCCGGTATAGGGTGGTGTTTATGTGACCATTGTTTATTAGCACTGTAGTGTCCAGGAAGTGGATCTCTTGTGTGGACTGGACCAGGCTGAGGTTGATGGTGGAATGGAAATTGTTGAAATCATGGTGGTATTCCTCAAGGGCTTCTTTTCCATGGGTCCAGATGATGAAGATGTCATCAATATAACGCAAGTAGAGTAGGGGGCATTAGGGGACGAGAGCTGAGGAAGCGTTGTTCTAAGTCAGCCATAAAAATGTTGGCATACGGTGGGGCCATGCGGGTGCCCATAGCAGTGCTGCTGATTTGAAGGTATACATTGTCCCCAAATGTAAAATAGTTATGGGTAAGGACAAAGTCACAAAGTTCAGCCACCAGGTTAGCTGTGACATTATCGGGGATAGTGTTCTTGATGGCTTGTAGTCCATCTTTGTGTGGAATGTTGGTGTAGAGGGCTTCTACATCCGTAGTGGCCAGGATGGTGTTATCAGGAAGATCACCGATGGATTGTAGTTTCCTCAGGTAGTCAGTGGTGTCTCGAAGGTAGCTGGGAGTGCTGGTAGTGTAGGGCCTGAGGAGGGAGTCTACATAGCCAGACAATCCTGCTGTCAGGGTGCCAATGCCTGAGATGATGGGGCGCCCAGGATTTCCAGGTTTATGGATCTTGGGTAGTAGAGAGAATATCCCAGGTCGGGGTTCCAGGGGTGTGTCTGTGCGGATTTGATCTTGTGCTTTTTCAGGGAGTTTCTTGAGCAAATGCTGTAGTTTCTTTTGGTAACTCTCAGTGGGATCAGAGGGTAATGGCTTGTAGAAAGTGGTGTTGGAGAGCTGCCGAGCAGCCTCTTGTTCATATTCCGACCTATTCATGATGACAACAGCACCTCCTTTGTCAGCCTTTTTGATTATGATGTCAGAGTTGTTTCTGAGGCTGTGGATGGCATTGTGTTCTGCACGGCTGAGGTTGTGGGGCAAGTGATGCTGCTTTTCCACAATTTCAGCCCGTACACGTCGGCGGAAGCACTCTATGTAGAAGTCCAGTCTGCTGTCTCGACCTTCAGGATGAGTCCACCTAGAATCCTTCTTTTTGTAGTGTTGGTAGGGAGGTCTCTGTGGATTAATATGTTGTTCAGAGGTGTGTTGGAAATATTCCTTGAGTCGGAGACATCGAAAATGGGATTCTAGGTCACCACAGAACTGTATCATGTTCGTGGGGGTGGAGGGGCAGAAGGAGAGGCCCCGAGATAGGACAGCTGCTTCTGCTGGGCTAAGAGTATAGTTGGATAGGTTAACAATATTGCTGGGTGGGTTGAGGGAACCATTGCTGTGGCCCCTAGTGGCATGTAGTAGTTTAGAAAGTTTAGTGTCCTTTTTCTTTTGTAGAGAAGCAAAGTGTGTGTTGTAAATGGCTTGTCTAGTTTTAGTAAAGTCCAGCCACGAGGAAGTTGGTGTGGAAGGTTGGTTTTTTATGAGAGTATCCATTTTTGAGAGCTCATTCTTTATCTTTCCCTGTTTGCTGTAGAGGATGTTGATCAGGTGGTTCCACAGTTTCTTTGAGAGCGTGTGGCACAAGCTGTCAGCACAGTCTGTGTGGTATGTAGATTGTAATGGATTTTTTACCTTCAGTCCTTTTGGTACGGTGTCCATCTGTTTGCATTTGGAAAGGAAGATGATGTCTGTCTGTATCTGTACAAGTTTTTTCATGCAGTTGATAGATTTCCACTCCATACGGCTAAATGCAGTGCCTTGCATAATGACAGGTTTCAGAGTAACAGCCATGTTAGTCTGTCTCAGTCTATCTGTTTTCATTTGCCATTTAACTTTTCTGTCTTGCCTGTAACCACTATATGCAGGTCAGGACATCATGCAACTTCTAACTCAGACCACAGATAATACCAAGGGTTAAAGTAAAGAGCGGGTGTGTGGTAGGGGTGTGGGGGGAGCTCCCCTTCCTCTCCCAGGCCTGTCTGAGCAGCATTTACCCTCCCTCTTTCTTGTGGTGTGAGAAGAGCACCCTCTTCTGTTTCAATCTACCTTAACCTCTTGATCCCATAGTGATGGGGGGTCATATAAGTACAGAAATAGAAACTCATAGAAAGAGACGTGCAGGGTGATGTGTGACACTGGTCTGGCACTTCAGACTGAGCATCACTGACCTAGACCATGGTGAAACATGTCCTCTGAAAGCAGGAAACAAAATTGTTGATTGATAAAACACAGTCCTTGTAATGCTTGGTATAAAAAGGGGACTGTGGCAGAGTTCAGAATAATCAGAAATCCATTTCAGTATCCCTTTCATGTAAAAAAGAAATTATGACCAGATGATTCACTTGATATTGAATCAGGCAAGTCAGATGAACTTTAAAATGTTTTATTCCAAGTTGATTAAGTGTTTATGAACTCAGCCCATATTCTTCTACTTCTTGCTAGCCTAATTATTAAATTTAATGTGTGCGTGCATATAACTATATATCTATGCATTTATGTAGACACAAATATATTTTCTTAAATATAAAACCCCACAAAGCTAAAATGATTAACTTGTGGGAACTTAAAATTAAATTAAGTATCTGGGCTGTTTTCCAGTTGATTTATAATTTTCCCTGGACAAACCATGCTTATACATAAAAACTACTGCAGAATTTACTTTATACTACACTATTTGTGTCGCTGCCCATTTGACTGCCAAGATTAGTGTTTATGGCCAGGATGGCAATCTAATTAAATATCTAAGAATCAGAAAACTGGACAATATTCAAGGCCAACTCAGCATTAAATTAGAAAATTTAGCCTGGCTACTCTATCAATATATTCAGCTATCAGCCCAGCTACTACCCCAAACTATAAGTTTAATGAATTTGGTCAGCATACTGTGTCACAGATGTCTACATACAGCCATGAACCTAAATCATCATAAATAAGATGCTTCAGTTGGGCATGGCAAAATATATTAGAGGAGCTTTGTCAGTTACCAGCAACCTGCTTGCTGATAGTTGAGAAACAGCACTGTAAAATGCATGAGCTGCCTTTTGTAGTTTTTTGCAGGAAGCCTTGGAGAGCCGCAGATAATTTGCTTTCAATGATTCATCAAGTTGGCCCTTTGTTTCACTAATTTGAGTGTCAAGTGCAACCACATAATAAAGAATTACCAAGACCGATAAGATTATTCTTATACTGTAGCTCCTGTCTTAACAACTGGTACTATTCTAACCTAAACCACAAATGGAATAAATAGCAAGTATACTTGCAATGCCAGCAATCTTCTTTGAAATGACAAAGCATGTTTACTGCCATCTCCACTGATGTAGCATACATTTTTGTTTCTGCTAATAATTTCTACTTTCTTAAAAAGCATCACCTGCTGAATGCTGTGCCATAGCTAGAGACGACATTTGTTCCACTGTTAGTCTACCAATGAATTAGTAAAGATGAAAAATGAATTTCAGCCTTGAGAAATTGACAATTCCAGCCTTGAGAAAGATATTATTGTGAACATGGTTGAGTTAGCCCGCTGATCATTTTCTCCTTAATGTAGTCTTTAATGTTATATTGCTATAGGGTAGATGTGAAGTCATATATTAGAACTATTATTTTTGATGAATAATTTCAAGAGAAATATGTTCATAATTAAGATCTAATTTTTTTCAAAATGCTATACTGTCATTTTAATAACTTCATAAGAAACCAATCTGAAAATGGGTTGTTTTGAAGGGGCGAATATATAAATATGGAATTCCTAGAGCAAGAAATTCATGTAATTTAAGTTGCTTTATTAAAGTTTTCACAATTGAACTATGCATCATTAATACAGCAAAATCAAAGAAGGAAACAGTAAAGGACACCAGAGGACTGCTTATGAAATGATAGTAGAACGACTTTTATTTCCAGCAACCAGAAGGATGGCATGAGGAGCAAGAGTACAAGAAACTACAGCTCCACTTACTAGTGAGACCAGCATGTGTTTACATTTTTAAAAACTTATTATGAAGGGTTGTTAGATAATAAGGAAGCAGGAAACTCTAAAAGTTGTTAATACTATACTAGAAATGGAGGGTGTTAAAATATTTACAAACAAAAAATGAAAATTATTTAGATAAAAAATTGTTGCCTCAAAACCACAAGGCTCAGAAAACCCAGTTAATCCTTAGAGAGGGGTGAATCTTCCTCTAGGCAAAATGGAAATAAGGTAATTGAAGATTGGGTCCTAGTGTTAAAAGCAGGATTTTAAAAAAGGCAAAGCTAGTGTCAGCCTGCAGGGATATAATGCCGTTGTAGTTTGAAAAGGTTTCATTTATGTTGATCAGAATCCCACCCACTGATTAAATATGACATTGTGCAGAAGACTGTAGAGTGTGTTTCTATCCCTCTCTGCTGTTCTGTTTCAGAAGAGGGGAAAGTGGCTGCTGTGTGTCTGCTGAGATGAGGTTTCTTTCTGAGGAATAATGCGACCTAACTTATGTCTTCCTTTAACTTCTAAAAAGAAAAGGAGTACTTGTGGCACCTTAGAGACTAACCAATTTATTTGAGCATAAGCTTTCGTGAGCTACAGCTCACTTCATCGGATGCATACCATTTTTTCATGCTTTGTGTGTATAAAAAGATCTTGTGTACTTTCCACAGTATGCATCCGATGAAGTGAGCTGTAGCTCACGAAAGCTTATGCTCAAATAAATTGGTTAGTCTCTAAGGTGCCACAAGTACTCCTTTTCTTTTTGCGAATACAGACTAACACGGCTGTTACTCTGAAACCTTTAACTTCTACTTATCCTGAAACTGCCTCAGTGCTGGAGACGAGGAAGGACCCGGAGTAGTTTAGGACCCAGCAGACAGTGGCAGGCGGCAGTTGTGTAGATCACTGAGAGACTAAGAGGGTCCAGTCCAGTTTTAATTCTGTCTCTAATCTCTGCCACAGCAGTGCTTTCCCCAACAGCCCCAGCTCGGGCTCGGGCGTCTCTCTCTCCAGCCTGATCCCCGGCAAAAAACATGTCACGGGCTTCCTCACAGTGGCAACCCTAGAGGGAAAAGTGGCCCCAGATGCGCAAGCCTGAGGATTCGGTACAAAGAGGTGCACAAAATGAAGACCCTGATGGTAAGTCAGTTGTTGGACCTAATTATCCTAGGTCACCCGAGGACCAAACGAAAGCAGCCCTGGTGGGGAAGAGGACGAGGGTAGTGGATCGGGGCTAGCCAGGGCATCAGACATATGCTCCAGCCTTTCCAGGGCTGGTATCTTCTCTTTTGTTATATTTGACGAAGGGGAACAAAACCGAGGAGGAGGAGAACTTTCCACCTGCTTTTCTTTTATTCATGTGCAGCGTTATTGTTCAGAGCGGGTGGAAAACAGATCGGCTTAAAGGATGAGTCTGGATGTAACTTGGCTAGTGCAACAATTCCTAACAGTCATGAAAACGCACGGATGGAATGGCTAAAGGGGGATGAAGGCACGGGAAAGAGAGCGGAGGGAGAAGGGGAAGCCTGGGAAAGGGAAGGAAGGAGAGGGGGACAGGGAAAGACGGGGCTGGGGGGCAGAGGCGGAAGGAAAAGAAGAAGAAGGGGAGGAGAGATGAAGGGGTGGAGAAGAGAGGGAGGCGGCGAGAGGGGGAGAAGAGGGGGCGGCGGCGGGGGAGGGGGGATTATTGGAGTTCTCTAGCCGCACTTTTGCCTGGTCTTCACTGGTGTCAAACTTGCAGGAGCTGCACAGGGAGAGGCGCGGCGATTGCTGCCAAAATAGACACCTCACCCGAGCAGCTGCACCCTCCCGCCCGCCTGGATAGACACTGCCCCGCAAGTGAAACAAACTGGGAGCCCCGCCTTCGCCGCTGCCCCGGGCTAGGTGGAGCCCCCTGCAATGTGATGGCCCCCCGAGAGAGGGGGGCAAATAGGTAGCGCGGCATAGGGCTGGACGGGGTGTGTGTGTGTGTGCAGAGCAGGAGACCCAGACTCCAGCCCGTCTCCCCCGCTCAGGATTTGAACCATCCCCCCTCCCCTCGCCTCCTTCCAGGGTGTCCAGTCTTTTCCCACGCGGGTCGGGGTTTGAACTGCGCCCTCCCCCGTTAGGCTCCCTCCGTCCCGGTCTGTGCCCCAGGCCCTGCGCTTTGCAGTTCGCAGCGGGGGCTCAGTGTCTCTTTGTCCCCTTTGCAGCGCCATGGGCTGGCGGTGTGTTTAGTGCTCACCACCATGTGCACCAGCTTGTTGCTCATGTACAGCAGCATCGGCGGCGGGGGCCAGAAAGAGCCGAGCCAGCACCAGCAGCAGCAGCAGCAGGTGGCGGCGGCGGCCAGTGGGAAGCCGGAGAGCCAGCAGCTGGGCCCCAGCCAGCAGCGCCCCAGGCTCCCTGTGGGGGCTGGGCTCCTGGAGGGCTACAGCGGCGTCCTGGACCACAAGGTGAGGCGATGGGACCCCGGCCTGGACACAAGGGCGGGGGGATGGAGCACCCCCTGCAGGTGCAAGGCCCTTTGGGGGATCTATGGGTGCCTCCCACATGGTTCCTCCCAGCTCAGGGCCTGCTCTCCCAGCAGAAGCTTTGGCAGGTCCTGAATGATTGGCTCAGACATGTCATTTGGCACCATTCCCCTGGGAGAGGGGTGGGACTGGGGTGGTGGTACTCCGTGTCCATGGGGTAGCCGTGACTCCTGCACCCCTTGCCCTGGTGTGACTCTACTGCCCTTTGTTTAATGGGAAGCGGGACTGTGACTCATGGTGGCAGGGATGTCATTGTTTTCTGCTTGTTCTATGTGTATGTGGGAGGGGGTGGTATGACTGGCACCCTTAGCCATTTATTTGTGGTGGTACACCAGTGGTTTCATTGCTTCTGGACTGATGCCTCTGACCCTATTCTACTCTTCTCTGCTCACGTTTGCATACTGCACTCATTCTTGTAGTATCTGAGCACCTTCCAGTAATGCAGAAAGCAGTGTGGCTGCACCTCTGTTATGTGTTTGTTTCTCCACAAGCGCTGTTTTATTTTGGATTTTTAAAAAATAACGTACATACCCATTGCTATAGGTTTATGTTAGAGATAGTAAGGTCAAAGAACAGGGCCTTGACTTAGAGTGGAAGGTGGTGCGGCTTGCGATGATCCTTAGTTCTTGTAAGAGTTCACGCCACAGACTTGGACTGGCCCCCAAGAAAGCATAGGTGAGCTTCATCTTTATTGTAGAAAGGTCCATTGTGCCAGAAGAGTGAAGTTGTCGACCACGGTCTTCCTCTTGGAGGCATGCTGGCTGTGGTGCATCTCTGTGATTATGTACATTGCCATCCTTTGATCTCAGGTGAACAAACTCTGGTGCCGTTCACCCATTCTGGGTAAACTGTGGTATCCCTTCCCTCACGTTGCGCCGCCTATGGTGCTCAAAACCCCAGAGTGGGCTGACTGGGAACACTTGAGCCTGGGATGTCAGACTTCCGTATCCTTTACCTAAGGGTGGACGGACTCTGGTGTCCATCACCAGTGGTGTGCAATCTTGGCTGCCCCTCACATAGGACAGACCTTAGTGCCCGTCGTTTGGCATGGGTAGATCCTGGAACCCCTCACAGAAGGCAGGAAGGTGGATGGAGTCTAGTGGAGTAGGGCTCTCTAATGTGGTATCTAGACTCAGGAGAAGAAATATACAAAAGAAAGATATTGGCACGTATAAAGGTTGTATTTTGTGGTTGTAGTGGCATTTCCCTTCAGGGATAAAATTTAACAATTATTCACAATACTAAAATGTCACAGGCTACAGTATGTACGGCTACGGGCATTAGTTTACTACCAAAGTAAATCACCTTAAGGTTGAGGAGAATATTTGTCTGAAAATCAAGGCATTGGGCCTTGTAGAGCAAAGTATCACATCAGGAATGTCTACGCTGCAGTCGAAGGTGTGGTTGCAGCTTAGGTAGGCATACCTGCACTAGCTTCAAGCTAGCTAACACAGCTACAAATAGCAGTAAAGATGTGGTGGTAGAAGCATCAGTGTGGGATGCAGAAGCCTGCCTGGAACCCTCGCTTGCCTGCATTGAAACCCCTGCCACCTTATCTGCATTGGTCTTGTTAACTGTGCTAGCTAGGTTAAAGTTATTCAGGTATGCCTATCTGAGCTTCAGTCACACCTCCAACTGCAGCATAAACATACCCTAAATTTCAGTTATCACGTACTATGCTCAGATTACCTACCACATTCTTCTTTCACTTCATATACAGACAGAATAGTAGTTCCAGGTCCACTCAGACATGGTGGCCACGCAGCTTCTAAGAATATGGCTAACATATCTAATTTCGTATTCACTGTTGAAGAATGCTTTGCATGAGCCTCTCAGCACCTACTGAGGTTTGAAACTTTTTTCTTATTAGTCTTTGTTTTCATGCATTTTACCTTGATTCTGCATCACAGCCAATGTTCTTAGCTTCAGCAGCCTTTTGCACTTTAGAAGCTGTATAATATTTTTTTGTTGAACTGAGCTCTTAAAAATTGTGGAAAAAGCTGGATGGCTCTGAATCTGGTTCTTAGCATTTCACCCTTAGCATCTCAGGCCAACAGTGATTGAAAATCATTGCCACCTGATCACTGAAATAAGTGGGACATCTCTCTTTAGTTCCTAGTAGCCAGGTGTTTACATTATAAAAACTATCAGGAGTGGCACAGAATCACTGTTTGTTGATAGCTGCTGCTGAGAGGTCAAAGACTGAGGGAAATAGCAACCACCTTGCTACTCCTAGAAGCTCTTACATCACAGCAAGACTGCGGCACATTGTCAGGCCAGTCTGGAGAAGCTTTCCCTGCTTTTGTCTGTGCTGTACTTGTTCAATGACTAAAGAGAGGACACTGGTCTCACAGACTATCAAAGCAGCACCTTTCATGACGTCTGTAGTTGATACGAATTTTTATATTGACTTCCACAGAAGCAGGATCAGGCTCTGCCTAGTCATCAGACAGGGGGATGTAACTTTTAGATAGTTTATCAAAATGAGGATCACAATGTTAGCAATAAATGACAGTGCTAATATTTTATGAGCAATTACCGCATGTGAGTAGGACAGAATTTATGAAAACAGAAAGGCTAGCAGTATTCTAAATCTTGCAAGAAATAAGTATTTAACCATCTGATTGTTCTGAAGTGAACATGAGAACAAGACTCTGGATAGTTAAAAAGCTTTTTACCCAACAGTGGTTACTACCAATAACGTGAGAGTTCTGCCACAGATGTAATTGGAAAAAATTTCAGACCACCAAAGATTTTGCATTTCCCCCCCAAAAAAAGTACCATAACAAAACCAATCTTGCAAACAAAATATGAGTTTTTAGGCCTTTGCTGAAGCACTCGGAGAACTTGATGACCAACCCACTAATTTACATGGATCACAATGATATTTATATATATAATTAAACAGATCAGAGAGTAGTACAGTTAATCAAGTGTTTGAAGAAGAGTCATTCTGCAAATAGTCTTATAGCTCCATAATCTCTCAGACCTTAGTGCTGGGACTTTATTCCTAAGTGGAAAAAATTATTCTGCTTTCGTCTTTATTCCATCCACCTAAACAGGCAACAGCATTGACATGTTTGGGATGAATGGCTCATAGTGTCATCACATTAACCATTCTTATCTGGAAAATTATGGGGATAAGGAAAATGAGTCTGAGGGTTCAGTCTATTCCATTTTGTTATATCACAAAATCATACAGCATTTTGGAATAGAGTAGTCAATTGCTCCTAAGGAGATCAAGGAGAGTGGTCCTGGTGAGAGGGGGGGTCAAACATTGAAGTTGAGCTGTAATGGAGACTTTTGTGGCATATGGCTAGCAACATGAATGAAGTCCTCTATCCATAAAAGTTCCACTGTGGAGTGGAGACTTTATTATGCAATAAACATCTTGATGGAGGCATTATGGTGTAACAGATCTACCAGGGGGAGACTTTATTCTGGAATAACCTTGTCAGGGGAGAGTGTGTCGTGACATAAAGCTCAGCAGTATGTAGTTATGTATGACAGAGGGGTTTTGGCTTCTTTTTATGGCACTGCCTCTGTGTTTTGAGATAGTGGAATTAGTCTGTACATATAACATATATAGTTATTAAACACTAATACAGTTAAGAGATTAAAAAATGGAAAAAGTATTTAATGTTTCCATCAAACTTTGAGGGAGAAGAAAGAGTACAATCGGATACAGTGTTTGATTTTAACAAGACTTGGAAAAGATTTAATTGGGTGAAAAAATATATACACATAGTAGAGAAATGTGTTTTACCAGGCTTACATTTGGAGCTGTTTGAAAGTGTTATAATTAATTGGATGCTGACTTTCTTGTGTTTATATTTTGTTGCTTTTGTGCCACCAGCAGTGATCTCTATTTTTCTCATCTTAGCAAATCATAATACTGGTTCATTGCATTTTGATTATCCTTGTTTAAAGTTTTTAGCAGCTTCTGTGTGCAATAAGTGATAACATTCAATTTGCATTACAGAGCATGCGACAGAGATAGAAAATGGTACCGTTCGCTGTATTCCAGATTGCAGGCACCTCTGCACACAGCCAGCAGTTCTGGCTTGGCACTGTTACCATCTGTAATCTCTCAAAGTACTGTACACATTACTGTTGCTGATTACGTATCAGTCAGCTTAGCATGTTATGCATTTACGGTTTTGACTTAAAAATACAGGGTCAGATTTGTGCTGTCCTTAATTGAGCAAACTTTCCATTGACTTTATTGGTAGTTTTGCTTGAATGTGTGGACAACAGAATTTGGCAACAGAAAGTAAAAGACAGAGAGGGGAATGCAGCACAGGTAGCTGTGTGAAGTGTAAGTCTTAATAAAATAAGAGTTATCTAAGGTGGAATTTGGCTGATGGAGATACTGACTATGGATATGCAGTATAATTACACAGGCCAGGAATTTAGTTAATTGATAAAATATGTTAGCAAAACATTTTTATCAAAACAGAAACACATTTAAAGAAATGTAGCTACCTGATAAGCCTGAGTATCTAGTGTAGCTGAAGGAACTTGGTCTCTGGTCTCTTATTTCATTATGCATGTAAGGTATGAAGTTGTTATACATAAACTCACACCATGCAACTTATAAAAACAAGGGTGGGCCACATTGGGTGGGGAAATTGTATGCAGGGCCATGAATGTAGGGCTGGGGCAGGGGGTTGGGGTGCAGGAGGGAGTGCGGGGTGTGGGAGGGGGTGCGGTGTGCAGGAAGGGGCTCAGGGCAAGGGGTTGGGGCACAGGAGGGATGCGAGGTGTATGAGGGGGCTCAGGGCAGAGGGTTGGGGTGCAGGGAGGGGTGAGGAGTGTGGGAGGTGGCTCAGGGCAGGGGGTTGGGGGCTCAGGGCAGGGGGTTGGAGTGCAGGAGGAGTGTGGGGTGTGGCAGGGGGCTCAAAACAGGGGGTTGAGGTGCAGGAGGGGTGCAGCAGGCGGCTCGGGATAGGGGGCTCAGGGCAGGGGGTTGGTGTGCAGAGGGGTGCGGCAGGGGGGCTCAGGGCAGGGGGTTGGGGTGCAGGAGGGGTGAGGTGCAGGCTCCGGCCCAGCTCCGCTTACCTTGAGTGGCTCCGGGGTGGCAGCGGCATGCAGCAGGGCTAAGGCAAACTCCCTGCCTGTCCTGGCCCCACGCCGCTCCCGGAAGCGGCCAGCACCATGTCCCTGCAGCCCCTGGGGGAGGGAGGGGCAGAGGGATCCACGTGCTTCCCTTGCCTGTGGGTACCTCGCCCGAAGCTGCCATTGGCCAGGGTTCCCCGTTCCCTGCCAATGGGAGCTGCAGGAAGCAGTGCCTGCAGGCGAGGGCAGTGCGCGGAGCCCTCTGCCCCCTGCTCCTCCAGGGGCCTCAGGGACATGGTGCCGGCCACTTCGGGAGCGGCGCGGGTACAAGCAGGCAGGGAGCCTGCCTTAGCCCCGCGGCGCCACAGGGGTGGCAATCCCGCAGGCCGGATCCAAAGCCCTGATGGGCCGGATCTAGCCCGCAGGCCGTAGTTTGCCCACCCCTGGTGTAAAAGCTTGTACTAACACACACACAAATAATGTGATTCTGATAACATCCCTGGTTACTGTGATCGTAAATATCAAAGGCAGATCCTAAACTGGAGTAAATTGTCATAGCTTCAGTGAAGTCAATGAAGCTATGACAATTGACAACATCTGAGGATCTGTCCCCAAGTAGTTTGGATGTCATCAGAACTCAGAAATGTGTGTAAAGCTTCATTCACTTCTTTTGCTTAATGGATTTTATATATTTGAAGAATTTTAACAACTAAAACTAGTTTTTATTAAACTCATCTCTTTGCACTGAACTTATCCGTGTGTTCAGTGTTTTTAAAATGTTCTTGCATAGAAACCCAAACAACACAAAACTATTTGGGAGATATTTTTTTTTAGTCCTACAGATTGATTTCGGTACAGTTATGAACAACAATGGGAGAGGTGGTCAGACTGAGACAGAGTTAACTCAGGCTAATTCAGCTGACAGTGGTTAATTTGCATATTGCAGTCCTTTTTGGTTTGAAACGCTGTAAAAGTATCTAGGCCTTTTCTCACACTTTCAAAATGTCACATTTCATGTGTATTATGTGACATCCATGAAATGTACCATAGTGCTCTGATCCCTTCTTTACAACAGACTAAGGTAGGAAGTTCTTTTTCTTTACAGACTTTGTGGAAAATAGCAGAACTCATAGAAGGACTCTAAAAATGCAGGATCCATTTTTTGTCTGTGGTTTCTCCATTGATCCTAGTTATGACCCTCACTCTGACTTGAGAACAATGAAGCTACAGTAAATATCTCTCTACTGTGAATATTAATATAATCATATATTAATAAATAATAGCAGCATCACACACACACATACCCTAGAAGGTTCACAAAATGCTTTGTTTTTCATCGTTAGTTTCATTGTTCTTATATGTATCTGTAGTATGCACTGTACTGTACTATTATATTGGATATCCTTTTAAATTTGCCATGTTGTACAGTTCTCACATGTTGAGTTTTACTTATGGGCATTTCAGGCAAACTGTCCTCTTAAGAGACCCAATTCTGCTTCTAATGACTACAGTGGGAGCAAGGCTGAGCCAAAGGAGACTAGCCATGAAGGAAACTGTAGTGTTTGCCCACCTCTGCTTGATGACTTTCCCTTAAGTTTTCCCCTTTAACCTGTACTGGAACTTAGGTGGAAATTGGAAGTCAGAATTTATAGGGATGTCTATAAATCTGCAGAACTTCTGATTACAGGCAGAGCTTTCCTTTTGTTACTGACCTTCTACATTAATTCAACCTGCATTGCTCAGTACAGCACGGTGTACAGTGCTATTGATGCAGAGATGGCATTGATAGTAAGGAATTCAGTGTATTAATTTAACTTCTAATTAATGCAATTATGATCAAATCAGCAGAGCTTTGGTGCTGATATAAACTGATGTGACAGCCCAAAGGTCACTTTCAAGGTGAGATTAAACGTCATACTGTCTCACCTCATCCCTAAGTAATGTGTCTCCATTAGTCAGTGCTATTTTATTCTAACAGGTTTCAGAGTAGCAGCTGTGTTAGTCTGTATTCGCAGAAAGAAAAGGAGTACTTGTGGCATCTTGGAGACTAACCAATTTATTTGAGCATAAGCTTTCGTGAGCTACAGCTCATTTCATCGGATGCATTCATCCACTGAATGCATCCGATGAAGTGAGCTGTAGCTCACGAAAGCTTATGCTCAAATAAATTGGTTAGTCTCTAAGGTGCCACAAGTACTCCTTTTCTTTTTGTTCTAACAGTTAACATTAAGTGCTTTAAGACCAGGTTAATTAGTGAAGCTTCCTGTCAGCTTGAAAAGCAAATACGTTAAGTTCAGAGACTCCTACTAATGGTTCTCAAATTCTCACTTTTGAAAATTTCCAAATGCCTGTGTAATTTAATTGTAGATAAGAGCCAGATTCTCCCCTGATCGCCATAAAACCCTGTGGGGCAATCAGAGCCTCCTTGCAGCAGAACTGGTGGAGTTCCTTGGTGCTAATGGTGGGGTAGGGGCCACACAGAGGATATGTGCATTGTGGAGTTCTGTTCTGTTGGGAAAACCTGCATGTTAGCACAGGTGATGGGACGGGTGAAGATGGGGCTGGGATGGGGAACCTGCTACTGTTTGGAGTGTATTCTGGAGGAGAGGGTTTGCCCCTAAATGCATAAGAGAAGTGCACTGCATGTTTTAAGTATGTGTATATTAAGTACAATCATAAATATTGGATTCTCAAAGAAACATTGTCAGTTATAATGTAGGACAAAAATAAATTATTTTATAAGTGAGATGCAAATCAATTATATATAATTAGTAAAATTAAACATTCCCCTGGTGTGTTTTGAACCCAAACACAACAGTATTGTGTTAGTGCATAAGAACCAGGAGTTGTAGCATCACTGTTTAAGAAAAGGGGACTGTAAAGAGTAAATCCACAGCATAAATGGTAAACAAGCAGCATAGGTTAATTTCAGTTTTAATAATCTAGAGTGTGGTTAGTAACACAGGTTAGAAATTTATAAAAAAAACCATGATTTATACTTACATGTGCCCCTTTAAGATACCATTGCAGTTATATTCAAAAATAGCATCACAGAAGAGATACTTTGATTAAAAAATAGTGTGGAATAGACAAAGGATAACGATTCTCAATTAGTAGTCTCTGAACTCTGAATTAGCTTTGCTTTTTAATTCCAGTACTTAATATTTTGTTTTGCCAGCACCTCACAGTGTCATACCAAATAATATCATGTTTGTAGTTTAGTACATTATTAGCATCCTTAGATATTGCCATGGCTTTAGTACTCAAGAACAAAATATTCTATAAAGTTCATATTGTTAGCCAAAGTTAACGTAGAGTATATTTTGTCCTCAGCTGTGGGAGGTCAGGAGTAGAGAGAACAGTTATAACAATAGTCAGTAGAGCATCCGTCCCAGTAGTTTTCTCTAAGGAAAAGAAAAATTAAGCAGGGAAGATCTGTGCAAACATGTACGTGCACTTCAGGCACTACATATAGGAAGCTTAAGGGAAACTGCTCTTCTTGGGAAACTGTTCACGGAGAAATAATCAGGAATAAAAGGACCAGGTTCTTCCGGGACTGCGTTCATCACCAAGAGCGTGTTTCTCCCCACCTTTCCTTCTGGTTCGGAGGCTCAGGGATATGCCTCCTCTATAGTGACATGGGTCACACTCAGGCTCATTTCTCTTCTGAACTTGTGTTTTCTTTTCCTTGCATTACATTCTCTATGGACAGACACCTATTCCATAGTGATGAAATGTGCCCTCTAACCCTGCTCAAAAACATAAGAGGAACATAGAGGCACAGAACTCGCTTCTCCAGCCCACTGCCAGGAAAATGGGCTGTGGTCATAGACTTTGGTAGTCACCATAGCCCCTCCACGCTCCTTAGGTGAGGGCTTTGGGCCGCTTATTATACGTAAGCACAGATCTCACGACCTGTTCCCATCCTGCAGCAGCCCCATACTTGACAGCCTATTCAGGGCCATTGTGCATACCCATTCCAGAGAACACAGAGGATCATAGGCACCAGGTGCAGCTCTAGAACCTGTGACTTCTCATCTGAGCTCCACGGCAGAGTTTAAGGGGCACAGTGCTTCCTTGTGTGAGCCATCCATATTTGGCTGAACTCACCCTCAGAGATTATAACAATTACACCTGTACTTTTAAATATTGCTGTCCATTTTATTCCTAATGCTGCTGTAAAAGGGTTGGTTCCAGCTGCGTCGGCATATTGGTTGGCTCTAAAATAGGAAAATAAAAACTCAAAGTAGAGTCAGTGGTGTGACTGTAACTGGCAGGGAAATGCTGAATTAAAACTGCCACTTCTTTCTCAACTCATCTGCTTGTGCTCAGCTATTTGTTGGGATCCTTCCTAGGAAAAATCCCTCTTCCAGTGTTCAGATCATTTTGTTCTTCATTTTTTTATTGATAAGGATCCAAAATTCATTTTAAAAATTAAAAACATGTAATAACTCCCTGCCCTGCTAATTCCCCATCCATGTGCACATTCCTTCTGATATTGCCTCACTTGCTCTGCCTTTGAATGGGACTGTCCAGTTTTGCCTTTCAGCACTGTAATGTTTACTTTGCAACTATTACAAATAAAGTGGGCCAGTTTATTGTAACCGTGGTTACACTGAATAGTAGACATTGACTGCAAAGTCCCATTGCAGCCAATGGGACTGACTGTGGAGTAGGGTGCTGCCAGATATGAGTAAGGGTCTTGCAGTCTGACCCAGTGCCAGCCTGAAAGAGTGTCAGTAAGTCTCTTCCTCCTCCATGCCACTGGGACTGCCATGGATGTAAGACACGACGCAGTGCTCTAGCTCCATGCAGCATGCTTACCGTGCAGCAATACGTTATTGAGTTAGTCAGGATTTTACATATTACAAATGTTACTTGTCTCGGAGTAGTCTTATTAAACAAATCTTGGTAATGAGAACAGTGTGTCAGATGTTTCATAGACTTCCTTAAAATACCATCTGTCTAACTTTTTGCATTTCTGTAACACCTAACAACATAGATTGAGACTGACAAATGGCATTGATGGCCGCATTTTCAAACCTGAATGCCGAAAGATAGGCACCTAGATCAGAATTTAGGCATTTAAATCACTGTTAGAGACACTGACATCCTGATTTAGACACCTACATCTGCACATTTGTGTCTAAAACCGCCTGTTAGGTGTCTTCCTTTAAACACCCAAGTTTGAAATTCTGGCCAAGTATTGTCAGTATAGCTAGGTTATTACTCTTCGTATTGACAGGTCAGTTCCTTTGCTGAAGTTTGCGATACACCTTATGGTGTTCTTACTACGTAAAATCCTTCTAAAAGGTTGACAACAACATATAAGTCTTAGTTCACAAAGTCCCCCCAAAAACAATAGAATTGTTGGTAGTAGCCTTTCAGTCCATCTAATCGAGGCCTGCTAAGAAATACATTAAATACTATTCGGAAACATACATATGCACATGCATAATTAACCCCTTATTAGATTTAAATACCTCTTTTCTTTCAATCTGTACAAACACCCAAATAGCCACAGTTTGTAAAAATAATTAGAGCCAGATTCTTGGCCTCACCTGTGTCTGCTTTGCACTTCTGCAACAGCACAAAGCAGCTCAGGTTCCTGCACCTTGTAGCACTGGGGGCAGGCATGGCATTGATGAAGAGGGTTGGGGCCTGAAGCGGCTGCTGCTGTTCCTGATTCCCAGCCAGTGCATGGCCCAGCGGGACTGCTGCAGTTGGTGCAGTTTGTAGCAGCCAGGTTCTAAATTATGCCGGGGACTACTTTGGCCCCAAGGGAGTGGAAGGTTTGCCTCAGAAGCACCTTTCACTCCCAACTCAGCTGAGTCTAAACTCATCACAGCTGGGAATCCAGCTCTCAGTGTCTAGATCCTGCTCCTGTTCTCATTGAAGACAATGGCACAACATCCTGGGACTTCAATAGGAGCAGGCCCTGAATCTTTCTAACAGTATGCTCACAACACTCCTGTTGACTTCAGTGTGGAATGATAACATGATATGTCTCCTGGCCTTTTATTTTTTTTCTGCTGGAGAATTACAAAATGTGTTTGGAGCTAATGTGACCTCTTAACATTGCTAAAGATTTAGAGATGCAGTTTGTATGAAAGACACTATGCAGACAAAGCTGTTTATTAGACAAAAATTAAACTATAGCCCACTAAAATATTTTTTCTTCCACCATCTGTTTTTAATAGGAAATAAAAAAGGGCCATATCTCTTTACATCAAAATCTGGAAAGAAAATTCACACCTGAGCTGAAAACCTATCTGCCAAGGTTTATACTGTTGTGGAGTACAGTAAAAGTGCTGAGTTAAAAGCATCTTAGAAATGGGATTTATGACAGAACACTGACAAAGCTCTAATACCTATAGTGGTACTCCCAGACACGTCTAGAATAAAGTGATGGATGATAAGGAGACTCAGCTCTCATTAAAGTTTCTCAGAACTTATTTGTTATAATTATGCCGCTTCCTGGGTTTTTTTCAGTGTATGTGATGATGTCATATCTCCTTTGTATTGCACAAGGGAAAATATTGTTTTAAAAAGACAATATCCTAACTTCTGAACTTTCTGATCTGGTTATGTTGGAGAGTTTACCTAGATAGGAAAAGAGGATTAATGCCACTTGAAAGCAGCAGAGTTAAACAAGGCCACATTAAATATGGCCCTCAACAAAGACTCTGTAAAATTGTTCAATCCAGTGAAGACAGAAAATGCATGAAAACCTTGTGACTGCTAACTGGGTAGTATCTTTATTATCAAGTGGCAAAAATGTTCGTCATGTACTGTAGCTTAAATTGTGTTTCCATATCCTGTCAAGTGTGGATGACAAGGATTGTATGTGTCTTTCTTTTCTGTTACTGGAAGCGCTTTTTGTGTAGCAGTCTGTGCAAAGTACTGCATCTTTGGACTTCAGAATATAAAGTAATGCTTTGAAGACATGAATATTGTAATTTCTGTGTTTCTCTTAGACAAATAGAGATCTGTGCTTTTTAAATTTCATAGCCCATATTTTGTCATCAATAAGAGTACTGAAAATTACATTGCTGTGTTTATTAAAGTTGTGTTTCTATATAGTAATACACATACAACATCTTATACAGCTGTAAGGATAAAGTTAAGCTCCTTTGTCAAGCGTGTTGGTATGGCAGGGGTTTTAATCTTCTACTGTCAGAGCCTGGTTTGGTTTAAGCAGAATCTGTGTGCAAAGAAATTAAAGATCAACCTTTCCTATATTTATGCCTTAGCTTATTTGCACAGAGCAAGGAATAAAAGAGAAGTTGTGTAATACATACGTTCCTCTACAAGAATATTGCATTTGGAGCCCATATTTAGCCTCATAATAACTTGCTTTATGTTTATGCTTCTAAAAGATGAGGCTGAAGTTGGCAAAAATGTTCAAAATTTTAAATCCATGAAAATGAGATCTACACTTGGAGACAGGAGAGCTTATTGAAAAGAGGACAGGGAAATCATAACACAGCTTACTTTTCCTAATTAAAATTCCATAGAGTTGTCTACAGTATGTTCACGTTTTATTGCATCAGTAATTACTCTTCCATTTTCCTTTCAGATTATAACGTTAAGTCACCAAGAAAGCATGTACTGTAGTTACAGCATCTTTAGACAAGGCAAGCCATTAAATAGTCCTACAACAAAAACGGCATGAAAAAAATGGTACAGTTGGGAGGCAAAGTCAAATCCACAGTTAAGGGATTAAAGCTCAATTTCAAGACACAACAGGGCATAAATACAATAAGATTTAAGGGGCAGCTGTGTTATGCTTATAAGTATTAAAGGTTTAGATCTCATCTGTGAATGTCCTCACTTGTACTGGTCTGTTTAATGATGTTAATGTTGTCTTAATGGAAACTTCCATAGGTGTCTTTTAATCAGTTGTGGTCCGCTAATGTACAATTAGTGTAATTATGCAATTTGTGTAAATATATGTAATCACAGAATTGAAAGAGATAATTGTCAAATGTGATGATACCATTTAAATGTTTGATGATGTCTACTTTTTAGGATTGACGAAAAATGCAATGCACCTGTGAAGCAGAGGCTATTAGGTGCAGTAGCTTAGCTGTCTAAAAATATCATTTTTCTAAAATGTCAAAGCCAATCAATCTACGATTTTTGAGTGAACAGGAACAGAGAAAGCCACTGAAGAATCCTAAATTCTTTCTTTTGCTCTTCTTCAAGTATAATCAAAGGATGTATAAACAACGAGGAATCCTTGTGACACCTTAGAGACTAACAAAGGATGTATGTTCTAGAAATGTTGCGCATGCAGCCACCACAGTCTGTAAAACAATCCATCTTCCACCACAGCTCATTAAATAATAATAGTTTGCACTTACATATCCCTGTGCTTCTGAGGATCTCAAAGTGTTTTACAAATATTAAAAATTGAGCCTCACAGCATCTTGGTAACAGAGGGAGGTATTCTCATCTCCATATTGCACAGTAGGAAACTGAAGCACAAAAAGGTTCAGGCCAAATTTTTCAAACTTGGATCCTCATTTGGCATCTAAGGGCAGGATTTTCTGATGCGCTAAAGTGATTTAGGAGCACAAGTCCCACGGAGAGAGAATGGCGCTTGTGCTCCTCAGTCACTTAGGCACTTTTGAATATCCCGCTCTAAACTCCTATCCAGGCACTTAAATAAGTGGCCTGATTCTTGGAGGTGTTAAGCACATGCAGTTCCCAATGACTAAAGTGGCCTAGGGAAGGCTAATCCCTTGAACACTGGCATTTGGTGTGCACTCAAGGGCCACATAATTTACTGCATTCTAATAAATGAAGCTTGAGAACACAGGTACTCAAAGGCTAAAAGTAAGCAAGCACAGACAACCTAAAAGGAATTAGGTCCTGATCCAAAGCCCAGTAACATGAATGGAAAGACTCCTGTTGATCTGAGTGGGCTTTGGATCACTTCACTATATTAGGACCATGTAGCAGGGTGATTACCACCCAAGCTCCTCCTCATGGCCAGAGGGCGCTCTGCAGTACCCTGCATTTGTTCTTCTTGGACTCCTCAAAACTGCAGAGCACAGTCCAAATGAAACACCCCCCCTCTGGGATCCAGTTTATTTAATCCTGACGCCCATTGGCATTCCATGTCCCAGCCCCAGCCCCAGCTCAGTGGCTCTTTCCCTTTGGGTAGGGAGTCCCCAGCCCTCCTTCCTGGAGCTGGATTATAATTCCTTTACTCTCTGCAGATGCCCAAACTCCCTTAGTGGCAGGATCTTCCCTGCAAGAGCATTCTTACTCTCTGTAGTTTCCTGAGGTCCCCGTCCCCGCTCTGCGGAATCCTACTGCTCTTATAGCGGGATCATCTGACCTCACTCAGGTGTGCCTCTTCAGGAATCAGCCATTACGTGCTAACAACTTTCAATCAGTACTAAAATGGATTGCACTGGAAAGTGGTAAGGCTCCTGCAGTCCTTAAAATTCATAGGGCACTCAGTGCCCCACTAATGGGTTAATATTTGTGTGTAACCCTAACTTCCATTGACTGATGCTTGGAAACACAGTGAACAAATAAACATCTGTAAGAAGTTGTTTAATTAGTTGTTTCATATGTGTTTCATTCCAAAAGACTACCAGATGTGATGCACAGCAAGAATTCAATGTGAACAGTTCTTTTTTTGGTTTATGCAGTAATCCGCATTGAGGAAACTAAGTTGGTCTTCCAGTCTTAAAATAATGAAACTAAAATTTAAGAACTGATTTCAGTTTTATTTTCTGAGGACCAGGAACAGATACCTTTTCTCATCCCTTCTCTCCATTGTAGGGAATGGAAATGAAGCGAAGATATAATTGAGATTGGCTCATTTAAACCCAGATAGTTATAGGGAAGAAATGAGAAATAGCGAACTCTGGTTATCGCAAATAGCAAAGCTGTAAACTCTGTAATACTGTTAATGGCTTTGCTGCATTGCCCAGCTTTTAGAATTAAGGGTGCATTCCCCCTCTGCAGCAAAACAGACCATTCTGATTACACCCTGGAAAACACATCTTTTAGATCTGCTGCAAGTGTTTGTGGCTTAAACTAGATACATGATTCACAAATGGTGAACCCTGACAAATAATCCATCAGGTGATGCTGAGACTCTGTCATGAGAGCTTGCCTCCCACAGCTGTGTTTTTTTCTCCTGTATTATGATCCATCACTTGTTGTGCATCGTCTAACAGTCTTATATTGACAAAGACTCTTATAACCTCTCTCTTTGTTTATCTTAGGAGAACAGAAGCCTAGCATTGGATGAATAATATTCACACATATTGCTTTTTTACAGCTAAAGATGCTCAGATGATGCGCAAGCCCTCCTTCGCCTGAAAAAAAAATCACTCTTACCAAATGACCCAATCCTGGTTCTGCCACAGCCAGGGGCACATCTCCCCTGGACTTCAGTGGGAGCAGGAGCGCAACCTGAGTTTGCAGCCTGATTTGATTAAATGCCATTAGGAAGGATTCTCAATGCTGAGGTCTCAATTCTTTGAGACATTCAGCCCTGCCTGTAAAGTGCAGAGCACCCTCCACTCCTACATGGGCGTGTTGATCATTTCCCGACCTACATTGAGCTCAGTAGGAGATCAGGTCCTCTCTCTGCTAAATGCATGTAGCTCGATGAAACGGTTGGGAACCGCTGTAATAGGGTCCAGTCCTGTGAGATACTGAGCACCTTCTGCAACATGCTGAGAGCTCTCAGCTTCCTGCAGGGGGTCTCATTGTTAAAATAGAAGGGGAAACCTAGTATACTGTAAGAGAAATGGGGGTTGCTGTGCTCATGCGTAATTGGAATGAAGGAACTCATGATGTTATTATTAATTCTGAAGCATTTTTATGGTCCCTGAGATAAGGGGCTGAGATTGTTGGAATACGATGCCTGCTTTTATCAACAGTTCCATATTTAAGGAAAGATACAAGCTGTGCATTGCCGGCTAACCCACATGCCCCTCATAATGTCTTCTCAGCCTTCACCTGTGAGGTTTGCGTGGTTGAGAGTTGATGCAGCATTTGTTCTCAGTTCTGGCCTTTATTTAACAACAGTACTATGTTATGAGTGGTGTCTGGATTATAGTCCAGTGCTGAGGGACCACTGAAACCCTGCCTTTTAATACTTCAAGTTAGTGCTGAGCTGAAGTCCCAGAGGTTCACTAAAAGACCAGAACTTTCTTTCATAAACCACTGACCTTTCTTCTTGATTATCTTGGTGAACTGGTGCTGTCTTTCAGTTAATAGAACTTTGTAATCAAGGAGCCAAGAGGGCTGAAATGGAAGCAACAGGTTTGCTGCCAGTTAGATGTTAATGTGAGTTCTGAACATCTTTTAAATGTGTTGTTATAAATCCGCTGAAGGGAGAAGAGTGCTCACATTCAGGGATATATTAATAAAAGTGGAGGGAACAGAAAAGAGTACGTTTGTTAAATAAGGTGGAAAGACATGTCACTCACCTTGAAACCTGAGACATTAGTACAAAAACCTTCCCTCTATAAATGCAAACGTGTGGGATCATATATTACACATATTTAGTTTTCTGAGAGTTTAATATTTCAGTAAATACAACCCCTACTAGTAAATATGGCTACATTGGGAATGACTCTATCATTCCATTCCTGGGCTGGGACAGAGATGGAGGAGGGCAAGGGGCAAAGTATTCTTGGACCATTCAGAGCCCTGCTTGGCCCCAGATGTGAGTTAAAGCTACGTCAGGGCTATTCTCATTTATACTTTGCTTCCTGTAGCCTCCTGTGATCCTTGGGAAGCAGAGAATAGCCACTGTGCTGTGCTGTCCTTTCCGACCATGCCCAACACGAGGGGCTGAGAAAATGGCCACCGTGAAGAACTCTTACTGGCAGGTCCTCTGTATAGGATCTTTCTCAGGAGGCAGTTTCTACCTATTTTCAGGCTGTTATGCTGCTGGAGCAGTGTGAAAGGGCCTGAGAATAAATGACAACCGAGTTTATTGAATCTGTTTTTAGCTTGAAATTATCTTTAAATATTAAAAGAGGAAAATTTCAAACCCAGTGCATTTGTTCTTAGCCACCTGCTGCAGAGAGAGCCAGCTGTAGGAGTTTGTAAGGTTCCACTCTTCAGGTATTACAAGCTGTTCCCAAGGAGAACAAGAAGTGAAAACTTTCTAAAAATATAGGCACCTGGAACCTTTTCATGTGTGTGCCAGAACAGGTGTTGTGAGTGTGGTATCTTCTAATCTTTGCTTTAGCTCCCACTTTTCAGCGCTTAATTCTCATCCCTACAGGGACTATTGAGAAAGAGTCAAGATATAGAACAAATACTATCAGCACCTACATCTAACCAGAAATATAACAACCCCAGTGCCAAATACTCATTTCCCTGTCTTAAACAATTTGTTCAAGCATTTCTCTAAACTCTCACTGGGGACATGTACTTGTAGGACTGATGTTTAGCGCAGGACACATCTCCATCAAACGCCACTTACCGCAAGATGTTTTTATTAAAACCAAGCATTTAAAGAAGACCTGTTTTAATTTGTCTTTAGTGGCAAGGATTTTTTTAAATTTACAGGCAGTTTGTAAACAAATAGCATGGCAGTTTTCAAGTACCAGCTTCTGTACTTAGGGGCCATAAAAGCAGGCAGGTTCCTGTTAGCAAACTTTGCTATTCGACTGGCAATGAACTAGTTGGCTTTGAGCTACATATGAACACATCTCAAGAATATATTTCATATTCAATTAATTGTTTGTATAAAATAATACTTGGCACTTACACTGCACTTTTTATCTGAGATTCTCAAAGCCTTTTGCAAGTGGTTCAGTTTTATTACCCCCGAATCACAGCTAAAAGAATGAAATCAATGTCACACTTCTAGGCATTCACTTTAAATCTTTCTTTTTTGTTTCGTGGGAGATGAAACCATCAAAGACACAGACCAACAGTCTGGCAAATCCTGGATCTCCCTCTCCCCTGCGTGCTTCTTGGAGAAGCCCCAAACGCCTTTTATTCTAGCAGCCAGAAGGACGGGGCAAAGGAAAGTAAACAGATGCAACAAAAAACCCATAGTGGGGTTTATAAACCCCACTATCTAGACCTGACAGTGGGGTGTAGAGTGGGGGGAGAAAATAACTCTTTCATCCCAGCCACCATGAAGTGGGAGATGGAGGTGGGAAAGTGTCTCTCTCTCATCCAAACAGAGCTTTTCAACATTTGCATTGTGAAGTTGAATAACTTTGTGTAGCTGCTGAATCAGTGCAAAGCATTGTCATCAGTTATGGATGATGAATGGTACAGCGCAAGCATTGCCGCTCTGTGTCGGGCTGTCACATATTATCTCGTATATCTGTGACACCATTCAGCAGCGATGATTCTTTGCATGTTTCCTTTGACTCTGCTCAGTACTTTAGCTGTTGGGCTTTAGCAATAACCCTGTTTAGGTAAATGGGGCCATAGATACCTCTCAGAGATGATTGTTTCAGGCTTTCAGGAGGCCAGTGTGTCATTGGGTCATATTTGGAAGTCTGTCTTTGAAGTCAGAAGGGCTAGAGACATAATCTTCTTTCAGTAAAGGTTAAATTCTGAAGAAACTCATGCTCTCAATGAGTGCCAGTATACTGTACCACCATGTATCAACTCAATCCATCCTTAAATGGAAGTATACCATTACTGAGTGATGGGTGTATTTTTGTGTTAAGGTCCTCTTTCCTATGTGTCATTTCCTCATTTTAGTGCATGTTCAGTGCATTACACCATGTAATACTGGAAACCTATGCTCCAAAATTCAGTGCAAAATGTTCCTCCTTTAACTTGTAGATTGTGATAATAATAGCCTTTAAAGCGGAGTGGGGCAACATTTTTTGAATTAATAGTTATATTCGCCAGAAAATGCAGTTTTAGTCAACATGGAACTGTTTGCGAATTTGTCATGAATTTGCCCAAATAGTTTCGGACCAAAAAAAAAAAAAGGGCTAGATTCCCTAGGGGACTTTGGTACCAGTCATGAAATGAAGGCATGGTGTGGTGCCCCCTCCTTATAATCTTTAGTCCAGTGGTTAGGGCACTCTCCTTGGGGGGAAGACCTGGTTCAAGTCCCTGTTCCAGAGTAGCAAGATGAACCTGGGGTGCGGGAGGAGACACATGTTGAACTCCCCACTCTGGACTGGCTTTGAGAGACTGAGAAAGACCCACCTCTAGAATGACAGGTTTCAGAGTAGCAGCCGTGTTAGTCTGTATCCGCAAAAAAACAGGAGTACTCGTGGCACCTTAGAGACTAACAAATTTATTAAAGCATAAGCTTTCATGGGCTACAGCCCACTTCATTTGATGCATAGAATGGAACATATAGTAAGAAGATATATATATACGTACAGAGAAGGTGGAAGTTGCCATACAAACTGTAAGAGGCTAATTAATTAAGATGCGCTATTATCAGCAGGAGAAAAAAACTTTTGTAGTGATAATCAAGATGGCCCATTTAGAAAAGTTGACAAGAAGGTGTGAGGATATTTAACATGGGGAAATAGATTCAATATGTGTAATGACCCAGCCACTCCCCATCTCTATTCAAACCCAAGTTAATGGTATCTCATTTGCATATTATTTCAAGCTCAGCAGTTTCTCCTTGGAGTCTGTTTTTGAAGCTTTTCTAGTCTGTTGGGTAGGGCACTCCCCTGAGGAGGAAGATGTGGGTTCAAGTCCCTGCTCCAGGCTGGCACATCCCATGGGAGTTCCCTAACCACCAGGCTAACAGTTATAAGGGGGCTGGCAGCAGCAACTCCTTCTCAGGCTGTTTTGTGAATGTTGCCTTTTGAAAATGCCTAGAAACAAAACTAACCATTTTGTGTGACCTGAAATAGACTTTTTAAAATTTGCTTAAAATCCCAACAAGTTTCAGAATTGGTTAAAAGCAAACAGGTTTTTTTAAGTCTTTTTTTAAACTGCCAGTGAACCCCCAAAAACCAGTTATTCACACAGCTCTACTCTAAACTCACTGACTTGTAGGAACCACCCTGTATCATTTAGGTGCTCTAAAAAAGCAAGAAGCAGAAGAGACGTGATTAAATATATGGGAATAATAAGGAAAATGTTTCTTTAGATGCAACAATAGATTTATGTTGGCTCAATATTACTGTTGTGGAAGACCATGGGAAGAACTCAGATTTTTAAATTAAGACAAATCTTAAGCCTCTGTAGAGCACATGAAAAGCTGTGCAAAACTCAGATAGCTATTTTGTACTAGTACATTCATACTAAAACTCACAACAGGGCATATTGATATGTTTCACTCTTTATAGTCTGCCTTTTTCTCATTTATTTTCATTTTCATCATAATGACTGTTTTCCTCCCCCTTTCTGTGGATTGCACAGCCCCTTTTTTCTTTTGAGAACTAGTATGTTAACAATTATACTCAACTTCATTTTGCTCTTTTTGGCAACTGTCGAATCTATCTGTTCTCTGTAGACATGTTTAATACATAGCATTATTGCTTTATTCAAGCATTTACATTTGATTGATGAGTTTATCTATGCAGGTCTTACAGAAGTCTATTAAATCTGTTTATTTGTGATTCCGATATAATTGTGCATGCCAGTGTTAATGCTGTTTTCCAGAAGATTAACCATATTTTATAGAACCTAGATTTCAGTTTTTGAATGGAAAGTGGTGATGATTTCAGTGTTTGATTTATAGACAGAAAATTAAGCTTGATAGGGCACAATCAAGAAGTAAACAGTAAGAAATAAGTGCCAGCTACCTTGTTGTATCCTTTTATTCATTTGAAAATATCCAAGAATAATTTATGCTATTAGATTCTAAATCCATCTCATACTTTTAGACAATGTCATACATTTTGTTTCAGAGTAACAGCCGTGTTAGTCTGTATTCGCAAAAAGAAAAGGAGTACTTGTGGCACCTTAGAGATTAACCAATTTATTTGAGCATAAGCTTTCGTGAGCTACAGCTCACTTCATCGGATGCATCCGATGAGGTGAGCTGTAGCTCACGAAAGCTTATGCTCAAATAAATTGGTTAGTCTCTAAGGTGCCACAAGTACTCCTTTTCTTTATACGTTTTGTTGTCTCTTTTTCCTCCTATCTTTAGCTGTATTGTCATAAATTTCCTTGTCTTCTTTTTCTATTGAAAATTGTGAAGAAATACTGAAAGGTCATCATCTTTGTCTTAATCTGAACTTTATTTTCAATAATTGTATTTTCACCCTCATTGATTGTAATAGGATGTGATGTATTCTATGTATCCTAAAATTGATACAACATAGAAAATAGTATTTATGGAATTATGAACTTAAAAACAAACAAATATCCATTATTATTCATGTAATGTTGCATCAACTATATAATATAATTTATCAGGTATGGAACACTGAGTCCCATTGAAACCAATGAGAAATGGGTATATGACTATTCAACGTGCTTATTTGCTGTAATGTTTTTGGTTATTTAGAGCTGGTGTGGGCTTTGTTGATTACTTGATATGCATTTTTGAGATGTGCAGCAGTCACCCTTAAAACCTTGCCAGTTTAGCATTAGGTATATGGATATACTGTATTTCCCTCAGCATAGGTCTGATCCCAAGCCCTCTGAAATCATTGGGAATCTTATTGAAGATTTACTTATCTAAGGCAAGGTTACTACCCCTTGTCCTTTGTGTGTATGGTTGGGGAGGAGTCAAATTACTAGATGAGAGAAGAAGGGAGGAGAATCAGTAGTCTTATGGTTAGAGCCTAGTCAACTTGAATTTAAATAGCCAGGATTGACTAGGCACATTATGATTTTCATAAGGATGAAGTGCTACTAACATACTTATTTGGTCAAGGAGAAATATGTCATTGACTCCAATGAGAGTGGGATTAAATCCACTGCTTCCCCTGACCCTTCTGTATGATCTTTACCTTCAAACCCTCTCAGAGACTGTTGGTACTTTAGTTGTTCACCACTCATGGCAGAAAAACACACAGGGCCATATCCAGCCCCCTTTGTGGTGCTCCTCTTTGTGGTGCCTTGCAAACATTATCGGCTGAAATTGTGGTGTCTGAGGAAACATCTTCCCTTGGCAGGATTGCCTTTTGGAATGTCAAATTCGCCCTTGGGGTGAGCTCTGTTTTTTGGCGGATTGTCAGAAAGCCTAATGTGTGGAATGTAGTATCAAACAAATTAAAATGTACACATTCATCTCATACACAACCAGAATTTATTAAACAAAGACAACTAGTGTTGGGCAGTAAAATGTCAAGGGTGAAATCCCGACCTTATTGAAGTCAATGACAGACTCCCATTGATTTTGATAGGACCAAGTTTTCACCATCATTGTTTCCATTTTTCCGGGATATATAATAAATGCTGAAATATGTAATATGTTAGTTGTTTACTCTCTCCATTACTCACAAACAATTTTTGCATATATTTACTTAGGGGCAGATGGCTCCTTTCAGAAAAATGGCAGGAGGTTATCAGAGGTGAGGACAATTTTGTAAGTTTCCCTTGCAGAGTTTCTCCATATTCCCTCATGTTTGGCCCCTTCCCTGCCCCTGAAAATGCACAGATACACCTTCTTCCCCTCAAACTCACTGATAGTTAGAAATTCAGGTTTCTATGTTGCAAACACATACAGATATGCTGAATATTTGTAGCCCCATTAGAGTCTAACGGTTGCTCGATTCTAATACGTGTCTGTGTTTTATTTAGCTGTGTGTGTGTGTGAACATATGTATATGTGATGACCGCTATCTTGGCTAACACTAGGAATTGAAGCAGGGACTTCCAGTGCTAAAAGCATGTGTTTGTGCAGCTTGAGCCAAATTTCTCTAGCTGGAATTATAACAGACTCACATCCTCAGCAGATCAGGCACAGAGGGGGATCTGTAATACATATTCACCAGCAGGTTACATATACTTATATATATATTTACATATACATACTCCTGCCGTAGATTATTCCTAATTGCCTGGTGACCATTTCAGTTCACAGTTGGTCTGAGCACAGTTCAGGCAAATATATTATACTGTCTTCCCACTGATGTTCTTTGTTCAGGTAGTTTTTGTTTTCTGCCTATCAGTGGAGTTAATATAGCTCCCATTCATTTGCACGAGTTGTTGGGTTATCTGCTTTTTGTGTATGAAAAGTCCTTGTTATTTTTCCTAACTAGTCTATGCAAGATCTTCTGTTGTTGCCCTCTGTATCTCATGCTTGTTATTCTTTGATATTTTGACTTTCTTTGTACAGAAATGTGTTGGAGGTCTAATTTTTATGTGCATTTTCCAGGAACAAAATGTAACTTTTGTCTGTCCTTAGTACTGTTGAATCAAAAAGTGTCTCATAGTCTCTATAGAATGATAGATTGCATGCATTCATAATCTCTAGTAACTCATTTACCGCCTGATGGTTTTTTGTTATAGATGATCTTAATCAAAAGTTTTTTTGTTCTCTCTATAGGTTGAAATCCAGTGCAGCAGGTCAGCCTCTTAAGAAAAGCTTTGTGCTCATCAGATTGGAGGCTGTTAGCTTTGCAGTTTACTATTTCAGTTTTATTCTCTGGAATCATCCTTTGTGGGATTAATGTTGATCCATCCTCCCTTCCTCAGGCATTTTCTCTTCAAAAATCATCTTTCACTGCTTGCTTTAGCTGGTCTATTGATATGTGGGGTGTGCCTTTGATCCCCTCTCCTTCTTAACCTGTTTTTGATGTCAGGAAAAAAAGTTAATGAGTGTCATCTCTTTTTCTGATCTTCTCTACCAGTCACATATCGAAGTCATGTTTGAAAGAAGCACATGAGCCCCTTTATAGACAACTTTTCCTTTCAAAACTACTCTGGATCATTCTCCATGGACTGTACTTTCTGATGCCCTCTGTGATACTTTTCTTAGAGACTTGCCTACCTTGAAGTCTTTTGTCATTTGCTTCTGTCACGTTACAATTTAATTGCGAGGCTTTAAGTAAATTCCATGTTTTCTTGCCTGATGCCCTTTCTTGCTACTTACTTCCTCAGTCTGTCAACATTATTATTCCAGTCTTGGTGTTTTGATCTTTCTAAACCCCATCCTTACTTCTGTCCTAAGTCTGATTTTGGAGGTTATGTGCTGCTTAGGATTAATATTCATGGCCTGTAATAATTCATTTTTGCCCATCACTGATAATGAGGATACAAATATTTGGATGAGATTAAGACTTAGGTTAATATCTTCAGCTGGGAAATAGAGTTTGACGTTCAGTAATTTTAGAGAATACACACCACATCTGTAATTAAAATGCCTATGGCCTAAATTTTCAAAAGTGGCTAATAATTTGGGATGCCTCAATTTCTGGGTGCCCAATGTGAAGCCCCTTAAAGGGGCCTGATTCTCAGAGAGCAGGCCCCTTCTGCGTCTCTCATGTTGGACACGCAAAAACTGAGGCTTGCAAAATCTCTAGTCACTTTTGAACAATTAGGCCTATGTTCTTAATGCAAGTGCAGCTACAGATTAATTTCTTTTGGCTTAGAAAACTTTAATTCTAAAAAAGGATGGTTTGAATTTGAATGGTGAACAAATTACCAATAAGCAGTGGCATCCCTTTGACATCCGCACTATAATAAAACTGGAGTTATATTTGACGTCAGACCCCCAAACCCAGCCTTTGTCAGTAATGTGCAGGAATAAATATTGTTTGATATTAAATGTGAGGTTTTGGGTTATTGGAACCAGTATAAATACGTTTGTTTGTAGAACGTTGTAGATATTTTGTGACAGCTGGAAAGATTCCTGCTTCATATACAGGTAATTGCATGAAGAATAAGACTTGCATTCTAAAAATTGATTATGTGAAAAGTAGTGAAGGTCAGGGAATATTGTTTTTGCCATTAACAGGCTAAACGAGCAGTCTGCATTTTTGCAGTTTTTCGTGGAGATTTATAAATAATATACTGGAAAGGGGACAGTCCCTCTTTTTGAACAATTTCTGTATGTTCCTCAATTGAGATTGTGGTTCAGGGTCTTTGTTAGTAAGAAATAACGTGCTGAATATGCAAAATGTTTTTCAAAAGTGTAATATATTCCTTGTATTTAGTAGATCAAAGAGACCATAAACAGGAAAACAAATGGGGTACTATTTGCTTATTTCACTCAGAGATAAAGTGAGCCCCAAATTAAATTCATCATTGTTTAATTAGCAATTTAATATGAAGTAATTTGCATACTACAAATATATCATCAATTTCTGTTTTAAGTGAAGTGAATGGAGCGTGTGTGCAAGATGCTGTCTGGATAGTCTTGGAGGCTGAAGTTCTTTGTGCACCCACAGGACAGCTGTAGCATAGGTAGAGAGAGTATAAGCTTCCCTCTCTGTTCTGGCTCTCTGCTTCAGTCCTGACTGGGGAGGGACTAGCCTGAAGGGCTAAGAACATAAATTAGTTTCTATGTCCGTGAATATACTTTCATTCTTTGGTAGAACTGGTTGAAAAATGAAAACCCATTTTTGTGGAAAATGTCAAAATTAAAAGTTATTTTAATTTTAAGGGATTGGAAGTTTCTCATTTTTTAAACTTTTCCACAAAATTTTTACTAAAACCATAAAAATGATTATCAACATTTTTCAAGTACCAAACCCACAGTTTTCGGTAAATAAAAGCCTTGATGACCATTTTGAGAATGTTTTCAACGAACACATTACAAAATATTGAAAGGGCACACTTTTTTTGAAAAAATTAAAACTTTCTATAATGTTGATAATTTTTTGCAAAAACATGTTTTATTAAAAAAGGCCATTTTTTCTATTAAAAGACTTTTTGTTGAGAAAATGCTGAGCAGCTCGAGTCTGGCTTTTCTGTTCAGAGTGCAAACGAGGACTATTTGGTAAAAATTATGATAGAGTTAGTGTGTGGTGTAAAGATGGAGAACTCAACTTACACTGCCACTGATCTTACATTGCCTAACTGCTGTCATATGATCTCAACTTTGGGTCACTATCAGCAAGACCTGGATTCACATCAGTCACCTACATCTGAAAGGTATAATTATCATTTCCAGAAACCATCTAGTCCCCCAAACTATTTTTAAGCAATTATCCCTGGAATGCACTAACACATCTCCCAAAAGACTAAGAACAGTAACTAGTGATCCAGGAGCTTGGGTAGCACTGTAAGAGATTCAAGGGAGTTCAGTGCGTAATCAGGGAAACCCAGATTACTCTGCCTGTAAAATATTTGGTATTTTTAACTATGCTGAACATTTCAAACTCTATATATGTTTAATAACTACAGTACTTAACTATGTGTTCAAGTTCCAAAGATTGTGTTTATCATGAAATATTTATTAAAGAGCAAACCTTACTGGATTCCACAGTTGGAAACTTGAAGAAATGGCCTTCATCAGAATAGTTGTCTTGCCCCAGTTTGGTTTTCTAGTGCCCCCTTCACTGTGCAAATACACACCTCAGCCAAGGAATGTGTGCTGCTGTACTTTGGAAACCATGCCTCCAGTAGGTGTGCAGTGCCTCTCCATTCATCTGAGTAAACCTGGGCAGGAATCTGCATGATTTGGGGAATACTGACACAAGGGCTATCTTTGATAAGTTATTGGATGATTCTCCCTTTCCCGTAGCCATTCTGGGCTTCATTGCACAAGCAGACCAGGCACTTTGTGGATCTGAAACTAGCAACACCACCATCAGATGCACGAAAAAGACACTGGCAGAAAGAATTGAGTATAATTACAGCTGTAGTTTACAGTCCACAAAGGTACTTAAGCATGTGCCTAAATGTAAGCATGTAACTACTCCAGTTGACTTCAATGAGAATATTTATGCGCTTAAAGTTAGACACATGGTTAAAAATCTTGCTGAATTGGTGACATGATGAGTGATGAGCTGTTTGTTGTCCCAGTCCAATGCCAGAATGGTTTTAACTTCCCCTGGTAGTATAGAGTGCCTTGAACCATTTTAGAACAGAACATGGGTCTTTCAAGAAGTGATTCAATTTTCTCTGGGAATAAACAGCTATTGAGACTTGTGCATGTGTGGACCTTTATTAGTTATTATCACTATGGTGAAATCCATAATGCTGGTGATGGAGCCTGTGACAAGATGAAAACCCTGGACATAAAAAGCTCTTCCCTCCCCCCCCCTGCTTTTCTCATTTCATACAGTAATAAGGTAATTTTCTAGCATGTAGAAACATTTGCGTTTTTTGTGCAGTAATGATCAGAATTCATTTGTTTGAAAATACCATTTTCAGCTCAGAGAGGAGGAATACAGTCTTTACTGTCTTGGGTGTTGGGAGTTTGCTGTCCTTTGCTGAGTAAATCTGTGTCCCCCAAGTGAAGTATAGATCCTGTAAACTGTAGATTCTAGAGATTTTGGAAGAGTAATTTAATTCTGGTTATTACATTTCAGTTACATGAGTCTCACTGCTATTTTTTGTCCTTCATAGAATTAGTATTTTGATTATGGATGAAAAGGAAAAGTTTTAATTGTTCTAGCCAGAGAATCAGAGACACAAAAGGATGCTGCTGTAAATGAGTCGAATCAATAAGAAATTTGTGTCGATTGTTATTATTTATTTCTTTTATTGTAGCACCTAAGGGTCCAAGCCTCTTTTGCTAGGGCTTGTACAAACATATAACATTATAGGCAGTCCCTGCCTCAAAAACTTGCAGCTTAAGTGTAATATGAGAGACAAGTGGATAGATCAAACAGACAGGGGAAGCACAAGGTAAAAAGGAGACTCTTGCGATCAGTGAGATAAACAGTGGTCACAGCACACCAGTTCCCTATTCATTATTGAGTTTTTTTGAAGCATCATGCAGAGGAGGAGACTGTTATAATTAATTCCAACCTGATACTTGTATGTTCAAATAATGGGAAAAGCAGATAATTTGACTATATCATATACCAGCAAAAAATCGAGGAGAAAGGTAGAGCATCACAGGATAGACTAAGTAGCTGATTTACTGAAGTATTCAGTGCTTCTTACAAGTGCATCTGCAGAGGAAATCACTGACCATATGCTATTTCAGTGGTTGTAAACTCTAATTTCCCAGAGTGACTTCTGTGCCAGTAAAACTGAGGTTTTAATTAACAGTGCATTATGCGTGCATGTGTGTGCTCTCATGTGTCAGTCCTTGTTGTGTCAAGTATGTCTTGGAAATGTGACAGAAAATGAAATGTTTTATAAGATATAAAAGCATAATAAAAAAAATTAAGAAACAAATTGTATTAATGACTTCAGATATAAACCAGTTACTGTGCTGTAGGGGACTGGAACAATGTTTCTGTGAAGCACCATTGTCAAACTGACATACATACCCGAGGTCTGGGGAAGCACTTAATGGGGGTTTTGCCTCATATCTCAAGTACATTATTCAGCACCCAGGTAGTTCATAGGTATGTGCCTTTCTCTATCTCAGATCAAGTGTCAGTTCTCATGTTCTCGTGTTGGTTCTCATATATTAAGAATATAAAAAGTCATATTTGTCATATTTCAATATATACAGATTCTGTCTCAGAACATTAATGCAAACCTACATGGTGGTATTATTTTTTTAAAGTACGTAGGAATAATCCCAATAGTTAATAGCATATATTTAGAGAAGAAAGATCCTGCTTGTCTATCCGCTTTGCTCTATTGTTGTGACGCTGTGCTCATCAACTAACACTGTAAAGTACTTTAACATCTGTCAGATTGTTGTAATCTGATGAGCTATACTTGGAACAAACCTGAGTTGATGAAACAATCATTGAGCCTTGGGCGCACTCAAAACCGATGAGTAAAAATCTAGCCAGTCTCTGGAACATGTGGAATGCTAGCACTGTGGTGCACATTCTAATCTTGGTTCCTGGAGCTTTACCCCCATGATCACCACTTAGTGTAATGGGAGTTGGGCGTGTGACTCCCCCATATAAAAAAGATAAGAATGTATCCCGTTCACTCTTTGTAGACTAATGGCTGTGGAGCCGCTTAGATATTCACTGAAAAGTAGACTTGTGTGCCTTTTTTTTAATTGATATTTCAAGAGCCTCAAAGAATAGCTCTGGTCCTCTTACCATAGAGATCAGTAATGTAGTGACTACTTAATGCACAGACATGATTCATTTAAATGTATGCATGTTAATTTTCAGACTTCCAACCTAGACTCCATAAAATGAACCAGCCATCCACTGAGACGTAACTGAATTTCAAGATATTTGCTCGTACTGCTTGACAGACCTCGCTGTTGACAGCACATAGGACATACCCAAACAAAAAACAGTCACTGCTTTCTACATAGCTGAGATATGTCAGATACAGTAGTGCACTCAGAACACAATATGCCATACATTCCACCTATGCGAAATGTAGTTTTTAAAATGTTTCAGTTTAACAGGTGTACATCTTATATTGGAAGGATTTGTACAAACTGACCAATATTTATATTGCGTGTACCAGTTATGGACTTGGTCCTGAAGTCTCTTGGGAGTTTTGCTTGAATGTGCAAGGAAGGACCATGATGACCTGTCAGTAAGAGAGAAAGAGTATTAAAAGTAAACTGAAGTATTTGGAGTGATTTGAACCAAAATCTGTCTAATAATAACTCAATGAAATTCAAGAATGGCTTTGACACTTTACATTAGTATCAAGTAATTATCTCCAATTAGGCTGAAATGAGGGTCAAGACTGGTTCTAACTAATAGAGCTGGAGTGCTACTTGCTTTATTGAATATGCTAATGCAAAGCTGCATTTGAAAGAGATGAAGGGAAAAAAAATCCTCCAACGCAAATTGCAAAGTGACTTTTTTGCAAGATAGGTCATGAGTTGTTTTTAGAAGATGTTAAAGGGCTTAAGTTGTTTGGAATTAACCCTTCATATGTTGAATTGACAAAGGTATCTCAAATTGATCCAGATGACAACTTGTGCACTTGAACTTGATATCTCATATAAATAAGTTCCTGAGAATTAAAGATTTAAGCTCCTTCGGTTGGTGTTATTATAAAACAGTGATTGCTAAACAAGACATCAGATTTATAAATCTGGTGTGTTCCCAAACCCATCAGAATGCTGAAAAAGAAAAATAACAGGGTGCCCAATTCTAATCTGATTTACACTGGTATAAAATAAGAAATAAGTGAGGTCAGAGTCACACCACTATAAAACTAATGTAAAACAGCTCAGAATCAGACCGTAGGAGTACATATTAATTGTTTAAAAACTAATATGCCACTGTTTTGGAAATGTTTATAATTTTTAATAATAGAAGTTCTAAACCAAATTATTTCTGCTAATGAGGAATTTCCTAGTGACCTCTATTAGTGGATATTGTAATTGAATTTAAGTACTGTATTTCATATCTAAATACTGACAATTGGAATGACAACGTGATATGGTGGCTGGGAGATAACCACTCCGAGAAGCACAAAATATCATGAAATCCACTACATTCAATACAAATGCTGGAAATTAACACCCATCAACCCTTACCTCTGTGCCTAAATGAAGCATATTGGTGAGCTGTTCACCACCTCTTTGGTTCTGAGCTGTCTCTTTAAATTAGTGTTTGTTTGAATGTGGATTACGGTTAATCAATTTTTTCATAATGGGCTCAGTGAATCCAAATATAAAAATATATCCATTGTTATTTACATGCCTTGTTTTTAGCACACAAAGAGTATTCTAAACACAAATTATGCATCAGAATAATTCACAGAACACAATTTAGTTCAGGGCTATTTATTTGCCCACAAGCCCTCTTCCAAAATAGCAGTAATAGAATTATGGATATTACAGTCTTTTTCCAAGTTGCTTGGTTTAGAGCAGCTGAAGAGAGGAATTGTGGCTCGGGGAGCAGGTTTGCATTGTAGGGAGTCAGTGTTAAGGGTACAGCTAGGGTTAACAATAGTCAATGCTAGGGACAGCACAAAAGAAAAGGTAAATTTCCAGTGTTTGTGCAGTCTTCTTTTTGAAAAAAATCCAATCAGACTATACAGTGTGTGTGTTGATCCTAACACCTCACACACTGGCTGGACATGTACTCCTGCTAGGAGATCTTGGAGGAAAAGATCTTAACTATACATCAGTGTCAGGACAAATTAGTTTGATAGAATTTGGTATGGGATGTTCGGAAACCGTGGAGTGGAAACATCCAATATTTTTTACATTAAACATTACAGTTTTTGGTGTACTCCAGAATAAGTCTGGTGTTTCAGGAGCACTTCTGGGCATGTAGGATAACTTGGTTTAAGCCTCTTTCAGATTGATTACCAGTTACCTTTTTCTGAAAGCCTGCCCTATAGAGATCTGCTACTTTGCTTCTCAGATAGTTTTACGTTGTAAACATTTGGCTCTTATCAGTGCTGTTGGGAAGGGAACAGCCTGCTACTCTGTCTATACTCTAAATTGTATTCTGAAAATGGAAGTATTTGGAATACATACATTCTGAATAAATATTCTAAACAGCACAGTGACATGAGGGAAAAATACAAATTTCAAACTCAGACCTGCCAGGTGCTGAACTCCAGTGGAGCAGTGAAACTCAGCACCTCTTGGGAAACTCTCAGCACCTCACCAGATCAGACCCTCCTCTGGTGTATAACCCTCTGTAATAACATGTGGAGAACTATTAGTCGAATGTCATTAGTGCACGCATGCAGAAGGCCCTTACCAAGAAGAAATGTTCCCGGTGTGTTTGTAGTGGTTGTTTCAGTCCTGGATGTGCAAACAAATGGTGTCAGTCTATTTTTTATTAAGACCTTGATTCACACTTGTGGTGTAATGTCTCCTCAGTGAGGACTGGTCTGCCCACAATTTCTGTACCAATTTAACTATATTGGTTAGAGATGTGATTTTTCTACTGAAATAGTTAGAATCATAGAACCATAGGTTAGAAGAGATTGCAAGGGTCATTTATTCTAACCCCCTGCCAAGATGCAGGATTTGTTGTGTCTAAACCATCTAAAACAGATGGCTTTCCAGTCTCCTTTTGAAACCTCCAGTGAAGGAGCTTCCACAACCTCCCGAGGCATCTGTTCCAGTGTCCTACCGTTCTTACAGTTAGGAAGTTTTTCCTGAGATTTAATCTAAATCTACTATGCTGTAGTTCAGGGGCGAGCAAACTTTTTGGCCTGAGGGCCACATCGGGTTTCCAAAATTGTATGGAGGGCCGGTTAAGGGAGGCTGTGCCTCCCCAAACAGCCAGACGTGGCCTGCCCCTGTCCCCTATCCAATCCCCACTGCTTCTTGCCCCCTGATGGCCCCCCTGGGACCCCTGCCCCATCCAACCACCCGTTCTCCCTGACCGCCTCTGGAACTTCTGCCTCTGACTGCCCCCTGCCGCCCCATCCAAGCCCCCCTCTTGTTCCTGACTGTCCCCCCCTACCCCTGCCCCCATTCAACCCCCCTGTTCCCCGCCCTCTGACCGCCCCGACCCCTATCCACACCCCCGCCCCCTGACCACCACCCCGAACTCCTCTGCCCTCTATCTAACCCCCCCTGCTCCCTGTCCCCTTACTGCACTGCCTGGAGCACGGGTGGCTGGTGGCGCTACAGCCGTGCCGCCCAGAGCACCAGGACAGGCAGCCGTGCCGCCCGGCTGGAGCCAGCCACGGCACCGTGCAGCACAGAGCACCGGGTCAGGCTGCGGCTCTGCAGCTGTGCTGTCTGGCAAGAGCTCACTGCCCCGCTGCCCAGAGCATTGCGCCGGCGGTGCAGTGATCTGAGGCTACGGGGGAGGGGGAACAGCAGGGGAGGAGTTGGGGGGCTAGCCTCCCAGGCCAGGAGCTCAGGGGCCGGGCAGGAGGGTCCCGTGGGCTGTAGTTTGCCCACCTCTGCTGTAGTTTGAACCCAGTGGACTACCTTCTGCGGCAAGAGAGAACAACTTTTCTCCAACTTTTTTATGGCAGCCTTTCAAGTACTTAAAGACTACTATTGTGTCCCCGCTCAATCTCCTCTTTTCCAAACTAACAGTTCCTTCAGCCTTTGCTTCAGCCTTTGCTCATGGGGCTTGCATTCCATCCCTTTGATCATCTTTGTCGCTCATCTTTGGATCCTTTCCAGTTTCTCGTCATCCTTTCTCTACATTGGTGACCAAAACTGGACACAGTACTCCAGCTGAGGCCTAACCAGCCCCGAGTAGAGCAGTGCTATCACCTCCTGTGGCTTGCATGCTATGCCTCTGTTAATGCATTTGCTTTTTTTGCAACAGCATCGCATTGCTGACTCATGTTGAGGTTGTGATCCACCACAACTCCCAGATCCTTCTCAGTCCTGCTGCCAAGCCAGTTTTCCCCCATTCTGTATCTGTGCATTTGATTTTTCTTCCCTAAGGATAGCACCTCACATGTGTCTTTGTTGAATTTCATTTTGTTGTCTAGAGCCCAGTTCTCCAATTGATCAAGATCCCTCTGGATTTTAAATTCTGAGTTAAATTGGTGCAACCTCCTAGGGTAGGTGCAGATATACTGGTGTAAAGGTGCCTTACCAAAACTTATTACCCTTCCCTTATGAAAATAAGCTATCCCATCTCATTTCTTTCCTGCTCCTGCGTAATGATACTATGCCCTAATAGTACTATGTTACATGCATAGCGGTCTCTGATGGTGCATTGTGTTCTCTAGTCATTTGGCCCATCTTGTATTCATAATACCATTGTCCCCGCCGAGGCACTGCTTTGAAAGACATAACAGCTTTTCTCCTGCCCTTGACCAGTGCACTGACTGTTATCTTCAGCCTTCCTGAGGACAGCGTTTTGCTTTCCTCAGGAATGCCAGCAAGCAATTTCCTCTGATAACAGCCAAAAACCCAATTAAGCTTAGATTAAAGAAAAGAAGGATTTATTAGTGTTTTACAGGACGAGAGAAAACAGAAAATAAAAATAGGTGATATTAAACCACCTGAAGTGGAAACACAGAATGTCCCATTGCTAGCATTACTCTCCGGTTTACAGAAGAATTGGTAGATTTTAGCTGGTTTACTACAGAGCAGTAAAATCTTGGCTCTCCCACAGCCCAACGCCATAGCTGTCTTTTTCTGTCAGAGCTGTGAGGAGTGTGACATGCCTTCTTAGAAGGGCTGTGCATGTGCCCAGGAAACCCCCAACACCAGTGGCTAGGCCTTCTGACTTTGATGTGGAGGTGTCAGTAGTAACAAAACAGATTTATTTCCCCAGTATGCTAAAATACGTACCGGCTTTCGAGCAAGACATTCCCTCTTTGGGAGCTGGACCAAATATAACCTATTATAACTTCCACGTGTTAAGAATGAAGCGATAGAATCTGCCAGGGCAGGCGTGCCATTGCACAGCTGGAGGAACATGACCGGAAGACTTCCTCTTATTGAACATTACTCATGGGACTTAACAACATAGGAGACATGCACAGAGCAGCCCAGGAAAGACAGAAATGTCAGAGCCTTGTTTGAGGTCTGACAGAATGAGAAGTATTCAGATTCCATTTATTTGCATCTCCCTGGTACACAGTGTGTTGACATGATTATTTTGCATCCTCCATTATAATTTATTTCCCTTTTTACGTGGGGCTCATCCATTGTGCTTTGATCACCTATTTAAACAGAACATTTGGACCTTCCAGACTTGAAACACTAGAAATCAAATTATTTACATATCTCTAATTAACTCTCTCTTTGTCTAGGTAAAGATTGCTTTAAGCAACTGTCAGGTTACTTGACCAGTTGAATTCATAGCTTCTTGCATGTATTTCAATTACCTGCCCTTTTGTATTGCTAATGAGGCTAGGCAACACCTTCTTGAAAGCAATCTTAGTTTAGCAGTTTTATTCAGTTTCACACAGGTATAGCGTCCAAGCCATGTAGTTAACAGTGCAGTTTGAGGTCTAGAGATGGGATGGACAGAAAATTAAAAATCAGCACTACAAGTACATCAGGTAAAATTAAAATTGGATTGCTATGTTATGACTTCTCAAGCACTTTTCATCTCAAAGGATACCAAACTGCCTTACAAACATCCATCCAACACAGCCACCTCTGTAATGGGAGGGCAGCAACCAGATAGCAAGCACACTGCCGAGAAGTGAGGAGAATGGAAAGTTTGACCAAGGGTACAGGTCAAGTGGCATGGAATCTTTGTTGTCCACAACAGACAGGAGCTGGGATTTTAAGACCTCATCTGAAAGAACCCCACGTAGAAAACGGCATGAAACTCAGAATGATGAAAAGCTGAATTTTACCTTACCAGGTTTGACCTTGTTGTTCCAGGGATTCTTGGTACTTTATAACTGATGTTTACACTTCTAAACCATTCCCTCTGCCTTACATGGCACCTTACTTCCAAAGAATTCAGAATGCTTTTCACGTAGGTTGATATTATTATACCCATTTTACATCTGAGGAAAGTGAAGGATGTGAGAGGTTGGGTCTAACAATGACAGGATCTTAGCAGGACAGAGTCTGTGCACAAATCTCATCTATTAAAAATTATCTTAATTCTGATAATGATGGCTACATTTTCTATCTTGGTCTATTTAGGCATTTATACCACACTCATCACTGTGATATCTGAGTGCCTGAACATAAACACCTATTTAAATAGTATTCATAATGTGGGCAAAATCCTTCCAAGTGCCTTGTTTACATGGATGGAATAAATATTTTGAAATCTCAATATTCAGAATACTTGAACTGCAAAGCAGTTCAGCTGCAAAATCAGTGGGAAGAAGCTACAGTAGGAAGGTTTGGAAATGGGGATTGGGTGTTTAAGAAGGTGTTTTATAGCAAGAGAGAGGAAACAGGATTATAAACAATGCCTGCTAAGTGTGGTCAATTTTGGTCACATTACCTGCAGGAAACACATTGTAACTCTTGAACCAGGCGGGGCGACCAGAGAGATCCTAGTATCAAATGGAAAGCAGCATAAGGGAAAGTCAGAAACACACATTTGCAAGTCAAGAGGACATTGAAAGGGATCTAATTATAAGACACAGTCTTAATCGCTGTAGTTAATGACAATTCATGCTACTGTTTTTGAAGTATTCTGGATGATACAACTGAGGTCATCAAATTAAGGCCCAGCAAATCCAGAGCACGCTTTAGAAAGCATGGAGTAATCCTAGCCCCATTAAAGTTAATGGAAGTTTTATCACTGGCTTCACTAGGGGTTGATTTCATCCTATGTGTATAGAAACCAAGGCTCTGATCCAACAAATGGCTCCAGTGGGATTAATCATGTACTTTAAAGTTATGCATGCATTTAAATGCTTTGCTGGATCAAGATCAATGCAGTATGTTCTAGCTGCTAGAGCAAGGGGCAGGGAGCCAGGATGTTTACCAAATCTCCCACTGGCTTGCAGTATGACTTTTGCTAAGTCACATGTTAACAATTTATGCTTCTCTGTTCCTCTCTGTTCCTCATTCTCCGCACCTGTAAAATGGGGCTAATTCTCTCTATCCATCTGTATAAAGTGCTGTAAAATCTATGGATGAAAGGTGCTTTGTAAGTGCAGTGACTAGCTATTTTTAGAAAAAAATGAAGTACGACTGCCTGAAGGAGGAGACTGGGCTTGGTGAATGAAATTGCCTGTTTTCATTCCAGTTGTACATATTTATAGTTGCTAATCATACCGGCATATCGACAAATCGATGTCCAGTAGCCTTTTGATGACATTTGTTGTGTTAATCAATAGCATGTAACAGGAGCACCATGTGAAGGTTATAGTCTTGCCCTCTTGATTATCTTTCAGGAGTTCCAAGGTGAATAACATTGCAGTAATCTGGACTCGGTTATTTGAACATTGCTAATCACCTCTCTTGCCGTATGAAAGGAGATGTATGCACTTTAGAAAAGCTGAAGCAATATGGTATTAATTCACCGTCTGTAAAACTAAATCACGCTTTTAGTCTTCCATTTCAGTCTCATTTTCATGAAAGATACAGAACTTCTGCTGTTATGTTTCACTTTGTGATATATTTGGTTGTTTTTCAAAGTGACTAGAGATTTATAATTCCTTATTAGTAACTCAGGATTCGAAGGGGAATAACACAGTACTTATTTACTTTTCTAGGTCAGGCTAGAAGTTTAATGAACTTCTGCTAAACAGGAATTGAAGTAGAATTAACATCTTGGAAAGCATGTGTCCAATAAGATTATTTATCCTATTTTCTACCGCATAGATTTTTTTCCTGGTGAAATAGTGTTTAGGGTGCATTTTATAAGTAATTAGGAAAGAATATGAGACTCATACATAGCAGGTAATTTTATGTCACTGCATTGATGTGATTTTGCTCTGAAATTATACAATGTCAATAAGCCATAGTTATGTATCTGTGTGAAGGGTGGTAAGAGCTCAGTTTCAGATGTGCTGAGTCAGTGTTTGTGACTCTTGTTAAGAGCGAAACTATTGCTGAAGTGTTGCCTTTCAGATATTGCTCGGATCAATACAGCAGGTACTTCTCTGAGAGCAGTGCATTCAAATCTAGATCCTAGAAAAACAGGGACATATCCGTGCTGCCCTGTAGGTGTGAGTGGAATACTGTATTTCATATCTTCACTGGAGATGTGCTCTTGGGCTTACTTGAAATTACAGAATTAGTGATGGAAATAAGGATGAGGTGGATGTAATGCAAGCAATATATACAAAATGTTCTATAACCGCACCCATAATGTCCACAAGACCTACACAGTAGGCAACAATGTTCATTCTTTGTTGAAAAGAAGAATTTATGATACATTCAGCTACATGTGTGAACCAAATATTTTCATAACACTTCCATTACTCTCGTTTATGATAAAAATATTTTTGGATGTCCCAAACATTTGACTGAATATTGCTTAGTACATGGAGATTTGTCATTGAAAATATTATTTAATGGCAAATTGCCATGGCTTCAGCAATATATAATACATTTATATAAAATATATTAATATAGCTTAAACCCTGGAGATTTGTCCTTATGTATATTTAGGCTTGGCAGAATTCAGGTTTTATAATATCAGTGTTTATCTTTAAGCATTTTTTCACCAGTTTTTATCAATTCTGACATTTTCACAGTTGCAAGAAATTATGGGGAGTCAGACAGTTATTTGATGACAATGGATACTGGGATTCAAATAGTTAAGCTTTATAACTGTTAAACCACAAGTTGTCCACATTACATGTCAAAATATACAAAGTAAATATCCTTAAATCAAACTCTAATAAATTCTCAAGCAACATTTTTCTTAGTTTACCCATCTGTAAGTTTCTATTATCATCTATAGAAATATTTTTGTTGGTGTGTGTGTGTGTGTGTGTGTGTGTGTGTGTGTGTGTGTGTGTGTGTGTGTGTGTGTGTGTGTGTGTGTGTGTATAGAGTGGAATCAAAATTTACTGTTAAAAATCGAATCCTTCCAAGCCTGTATTACAAACAATATAATTATATATATTACAAAAATGAAAAAAGGCAAAATTGTAAAGAAGGAACCTTTTGTGGAAATTGTAATACCCTGGTGATTAGGTTAGTAACTGTGGTGCTGATCTCGCCCTGGTGTAGAAGAGAGCTAATGCCTAGATCTCCAAACTGCCTTATCCATGGAACAAGCCCATCACGACCAGGATGACCTAGTGGTCAGAGCAGAAGTCGACAGTCAGGCTGAGTCAAGTACCGGGAGGTGAGAGTCTGAGACAAGCCAGAAGGTGAATCGAGAGTCAGGCATCAGGAGGCAGGCAGGGTCAGGTTACCAGGAGATCGGGGTTGGACACCAGGTTACAGATAGCAATCAAATAGCGAAGTCGAGGACAAACCAGGGTCGGGAGGTAGAGTCTAGGGTCTATCACAAGCAGGGTCTGGAGCAGAGACAGGAAGTTGATCTATATTGTTGCTCAAACAACACCCCTTTGTGGCTCCCACTTTAAGTACTGGTCTTGACCAATCGGGGGCTGTGAGTGGTTGCCACTCAGGTCTTGCTGTGCGGTGCTTCCTGCCAAGTCCAACCTTACAGGGTGCCCTCCTGGGAGCCCAACGTAAGCCACCCATGGCTATGTGAAGGTATCAGCATCCCAAAACGCTCATGGTCCCAGGTTCCAGCCCTGTGGGCTCTAACAAAGACTCAGGGGCAGCCCCAAACATCTACATATCCTATGGGATTGCAGGAGGAAAGTGCTGATTCTGGGCCCGGGGTGCTCTCTCCCACTTCCTGCCAGCATGGTTCCGGAGCGTCCCCTGGCTGCAGCTGCACCCTGGACTTTCTCCCAACTACAATGGCAAATTTAAGAGCAAAAGTAACATACCCTCTATTAGTTTTTCTGCTGATCCACGGCAGGTCCATTGGAGAGATGATGCATATTTGGTCCAGCATTGTCCTTAGCTTTTCAGCTCCTCCCCTTGTCTGGATCTTGTCCCAAGTGTGGATTCCCAGACCCACTGGGAAATAAACCAGGCCATGCAATGGAGAAACACTGTAAAAAAAATCTACATGATATGTATCAGGAAGGCACTGTCCCATCCCTTGCCACTGGTGGCTATATTAGGCTCTGGATATTGTAGATACCAAAAAGAGCTAAACCCTACCATCGATATGGACCATCAGAGATGGGCCAGTATAGCACACCGACATAAATTCCACCTGTCATCTCATGTAGAGGCCTGTCTGGGGAAATCCCATGCTAAAATTTGGGGTGGGGAGAGAGGAAATGATGATCTGAAAAAACTGGATGGTATACAGCCATACTATATATATCCCAGTTAAGGATACTGAGAACCAGATCATACATTTACTTCACTCTAAATACAGTACAACCCACCAGTTACTGCAGTATGTCAGCCTATTCAAATCTGTCACCTGCTCAGCTCAGGATTTGGTGTGAAAGTACTTGCACTGTCCAAAGTGCCAAAACAGCTTGAATTTTGTAGAAAGTTTTGCAGTTTCCCCAAACTGACAGCTACACTGTATGAGTTCTTAATGACCCATCAAAGAGTTAATACAGATCTAATGAGGCAAAAACGAAACAAAGAATGGCAATAAATATCTCACCCCGGCAATGGAGTAGAGCAATATGAGAAATTAAGGAATTGACTGTGGACCTCTTTCAACAAAAAATCATATTTAAGGTGCACTGGTCACTACAAAGACTTTACCAAATTAAAACTACTCCCAGTGATCGATGTTGAAAGGGTGAGGGCAAAAGAGCCATGCCTGCACATATGTTTCGATCATGCCCGGTTGTTTCAAGCTTCAAGCTTAAAACCAGAATGAACATGATCCTAGAGACTTCACTCAACTTTTGTGTCAAATGCCCAGCAAGTGTAGGCTATTGTGACACTGAAGGAGATGCCTATATAAAGCTCTACTGATTGCAAAACAGTTGGAAAAGTAAACCCCCTTCCAAATTGCACAAAGACTGATATAATGGAATGGCAGACATGGCTGCAAAGGAGAGGATCCCGTGCAATACACGGCTCACCCTGGAAAAATTGGAGTTAAATTGGGACAGTTTCCTAAAACTGGTCAACTAAAGATCCTTGCAGGAGGCCTGGCTGAAAGGAGATAAATCCACATGCTTCCGCCTTCTCCCTTCTCCTCCCTGTCTCGCTGCTCTTTAACTCTTGATTTTGATTTCCTTAGCTTTGTTTAATATGTATTGTGACAGATAAGGCAATTTCCTGCAATATCCTTGAAAAACCTTATTGTATTGAATTTATGTATTATTGTGGGCTGTGATTGTATGTATCTTCTCTGGTGGGGAGAGGTGACAGATAAGAGACCTAGAAGTTCAGAAGTTGAAAATGTGCCAGACAAGTATGGACTTTTGGGCCAATATGTGTGATGTAGATTTCCTGAGGAATTATTAGGGAGAGGTTAATGTAAATTCCCCAACTCTGGTTATGCAAGATCCCAACCTTTTGAAGCTATGTCCTGAGGAGAGGTTTTGTGCTGATTACCTGTTACTGAATACTGAAGGCCAAGATCAAAGACCCTCTATAAATAAACGGCTGATCTATTGTATGGTTTTCAAGGACTAAAACCTACCAGAGCCATAAGTTGGAGTTGGGGGGAGGTTGACCTCTGTTAAGCTTGTTACCATGGATATAGGATCTTTTATTGTTTTAATATGTTTTTTCTGTAATGCTTTTTCCTTAAGAATAGATGTGCTTGCTTAGAAAGAGCTGTGTGGTAAATTATAACTGTGAGCAATACACTGGTCATAGCCTTCAGAGAGAAACCAAAGAGCAGACGCTGGCCTTTCTAGGCTGTCAATCTTGCTGAACATATCACAGTGTAAGGCATGAACCTGTGTACTTTTAAAATCCCCAATCAGGAGGGAGTGAGATGTGGGGCTCTGCCCAAGAGAGGTGATGGCTGGGAACTGGAAGCCTAAAATGGGAGCCCCTGGTGGATCATAGAGAGGGAATGCCCTGAAACTGTATGTTACAAAAATCCATGTGCTGGGATTATCACAGTTAATACATGGCAAGCCAAGCATTGTGCAATTATCTTGGTCCTTTTTTCCCATGGAAAACCTGTGGGAGGGGAAGTAGGATTGCCAGTTTTGGTGGGACAGATTCCTGGAGGTCTCATCACATGACAATCTTTAATTAAAGATTAATCTTTAATTCCTGGTATCTCCAGGACAATCCTGGAGGGTTGGCAACCCTAGAGAGAAGAGTCTACCTGAAATGCCATGAATTTAAACTCCTGGAGATTTTCCTACATACCGCCTGCAGGGGTAATAGACTAACAGGCACCTGGAGAAGGCCATGAAACCCCACAGAGCCCAAGGATTTGAAGTCAAATCCTGTAGATTCTAGTAACTCTACATAGCCTGTCAGAACCTCCACGCCACTGTCTGGACTCTTCTTTGTTCTTGGCAGCATGACTCATTCAGGCATCGTGCTGCCCTTGGCTCTCTCCCCCCCACAGCTATGTACAATCCTCTATTTCAGAGGGGATTAGAACCCTGTGGGTGGAGTTAATGCAGTAGCAATGATTTCCACTGAAAATTTGCTGCCGTTGGCTCTCTGACATCCATGGAGCCCCAGTCTCAGTGTTCATGCAGATGGGCTTCCTTAGGTTTGGGGAAGCATGTTGTGGAGTAGCCGTTTACAATTTCCATGGGTTATTTGCACTTGGTCATTTTCTTGTGCTGACTTTGGCACCAAGAAGTGAAAAGGAGGTCTTGAACCTTGATTCTCAGTCCACCTCGTCATCCAGATTGTCAGCTGGCACTGATTGCAAAATCTCTATTACTGGCAATGATCGAAGCGGGAGAAAGAACCTGGCATCATTGCCAGATCCCAGTTGCTGAGATTTAGGTGAAAATATAATCTTTTCACTCAACAAATCTGATATGGACATGACTGAGAAGGAAAGCCACCCATGTCAATTTTCCAGGCACTTTTCTGATTTGACCACACAGAACTTGGTTAGAAAGTGATGACATACTACAGTTCTCATTGTCCTAGAACGTACTTGGGAGTAGAGCTGTAACTGACAGGGTAGAATTTACATCAATACTAATCAGGCAGAATTGTGCCAGCGTAAAGTGTAAACAAAAAAAGAACTAAAAGAGAACTTCAAAATATCACTGGCCAATATAAAATTATTTTATAATTAGTGTTTGCAAATCAAAGGGATCGTACAGCACCAGACATGATTTCTCATTTATGGAACAGGGAGACTTAAGAAGCTGGAAGTTTTGTGCAGTTTAGAGTGGTTGATCCAGTCTGCACTGTTGAAATGGCAATGGAAATTGTCAGGCTCCCTTAGTACATGGCTGACTGAACTAACATTATCAGTGAAGCTATTGACTCTGGAGGATGGGAATCTAAGAATGTCAAAGGCTGAAGATATGGGAATAGTCTGTCTTCCTCTTTCTCTGGTCAGGGGTGAGTAAAGACTTTAATGTAATAAAGGGGTAATCCTTTCAGATTTATTTAGTGGTCCATTTTGTTCTAGCCTGAAATCTGAGCTACTTTAGCAGCTGGGTCAACTCAAATGATATCATGAGTACCCATCATGAAGAGTATATCATTGAACACCTGTCACACTTGGAAGCTTGCATGAATTTCATAAGCCACTTAGAGTAAAAGGTGATGCTCACCAGTATTATTGGTTTCAAAATGAATCATACTTGTGTACCTTGCTGTAGGCCTATATAAGGGGTTCTCAAACCTCAATGCACTGCAACCCCCCTGCTGACAATAAAGTTACTACATGACTTGGGAGGGGTGGGGGTTTGGAACCCGAGCCCTGCTGCCCTGGGGGCAGGATGGGTGGGGGCTGCAGGCCAAGCCCTGCTAACCCAGGTGAGGGGAGAGGGGGCTGCAGCCAAAGCCCCATTGCCCCAGGTGGGGGTGGAGCTCAGTCTTCAGCTTCAGCCCTGGGTCCCAGCAAGTCTAATGCTGGCCCTGACAACCTCATTAAAATGGGGTCATAACCCACAATGGGGTTATGACCCACTTTGGGGTCCCGACCCACAGTTTGAGAACCACTGGCCTATATGAAGGAAAAGGCAGAACCACATGTAACACAGACTAAAATATATGTCTTTCCCCTATTAAATTGACGTTTGTATTATACAGTCAATATATTCTCATACAAAAATGAATGCAATATTATTTTTAAGGAGGATTATTTCTCTAATCTTCCTTTGCTACTTAACAAACCAAGTTTATTGACAAAGGCACATCCAGACATAGAAATTTACTGGGAATTGCCTTAAATCCTTGAAAGATTGGGAGTTACTGCAGTGGGGTTAAACAGCTTGTGTAAGAAAGAGATCGTTGGTGATAACGCTATCATGTATTTACTGCCCAGCAAAGTAAAGCAAATGTTGCTGAATGGAGGCATTTCTTTTATGCCAAAATGAAGTTAGTTCTTTTGATGGGTGTTAGACCGAGACCCGTGGTTCTCTGCTTGTCAATAGCACCGAGAGAGGCAAGGAAGGTTCCCCACGCTATCCTGCCAATGGGCTTCTATTCTGCTCACTCCTCTACAAGTGTATATTCACTGCTGAATGACCTCGGGTTTGTCTAGAGTCCCCATTGCAAAGCCTTACCCATGCCAGAGAGGTAGAGTGCAAGAAAATACAGCCCAGGTGTGGGAAGGTGGTGGAGGGCCTTCAGCAGACAGGCTTGATTAGCCAGTGTCCTCACAGCAAAGTAGGAGGCAAAACCTGGGCTCAAGGCTATAATCTCAGCTGTGTATGCTAGCCCAGGCTTAAAGCTACCTCAAGCCTAGGTGAGATGTTTTCCTGTTTTTCTGTTTGGACAGCAGGGGGGGTTGGGCAACACCTGGGTTAGACCTTGGGATAACTGTGCAGTGAAGAGATTTTAATTAGCATCCATACGCACTCAGTCCTTAGCCTCACCACTGAGGCTGCCATGAGTGATGCCAGAAGGCAGTGGTGGTTTTGTGCAGTCTTGCCAAGTCTTACTGACTGAGAAGAAGGTACTCACTCATTTGGGATTAATTTTTAAGGCAGCTTGTAATATCTGGCATTAGGCACGAAGGGGGAGTATTTCAATAAGACACTTAAAATCTCATTCCATGTTTTAAAAAAATCCCCTGATTCAAATTGTCACTACCTGACTGCCCCAAGTGAGCTCGAGGAACAGAACAGAGGCCAGGACTCAAAAAATCCTCTCACCCACACTGAGCAGAAAGTGTGCTGGAGGGAGTGAGCTGAGTTGGACTGGGAGCCACTGGCTTCTTCCCTGCAGGGGGCGGGAGGGAGGAAGAAAGGATCAGAGTTGCTCCTCTAACAGGAGGTGAGGGGAAGGCTGGAAGTAGAGACAGGCCCCCTGCATTCCTTGCTCTTTTTCAGGGTAGAGCTGCTGAGGCAGAACAGCAGAGCTCTGGATAGGGAGGAGTAAAGCAGGCACATAGGCTCAGATACACTGCTTCTCCATAAGTGGGGTTGGGGGGGGGAGGAAATGAGAGTAGCTGGAGCCCTTGCAGCTGTTCCTGCAGTGTGGGGGAGGAGAATCAAGGAAAGCAGAGTAGTCATGTGGAGAAGAGTTGCTGAGGATTTACTCTGTCCCCCAGGGCCCAGCAGCTCCAGACAAGCCCTGCAAAGAGGTGTGTGTATGTGGGCAGCATTCATTTACCAGGGGGCAGAATTAATTGAGTTTGTGGAGATGGGAGCCCAAAGTTTATTAATTTGGGGTAGAGGAAGAGCCTAAATTTAATTAATTGGTGAGAAAGAGCCAGTGGTGAGGGACTATTTTTCCAAAACCCCAGACAAAAGTCCTGGCACCAGACAGTTACATGCAGGTATGTGACTCCAGCATCACAGCTAGGACAATGCAAAATGCCTTACTAGAACTGTGATGACAGCATTTCCAACCCCGGTGCTCAAAAATCATGAGATTGGCTTAAAATCATTAGATTTAAAAAATAATTTGGGGTTCATTTTATTTGCCCTCGGGATTTTGAGTGTTTAGGGTGCACCAGGGTCACATTTTTCAGTTTTTCTTTGCAAAAGGGATATAAACTTACTTGCTTTTTTTATGAGAGCTGAGATTCTCACGTAAGTCCACAACTCTGGGGGCTGGGGATTTTTTTTAAAAAATCAAATATCGTGAGTCTTGTGGTAAAATCTACAAGAGCTGGCAACATTTCGAGCCAACCCTAGACTACAGTGTTACAGTAATCTAGATTCTCTAGCAGTGCTGCCTCAGGCAAGGAAGGCCTCCTGCAAGTACCTAGAAAAAAAAAGGTCCAAAAAGTCCCTGAACTTTCAGGTCTTACTCCAGGAACTGCTTCCACCCTCTTTCTGATTGAATCAGGGCACCCTGACTGGACCATGCCCTCCTGTTATTTATTAAAGGTATACTCCTCCAAACAGGGAGCAGATAGAATACTATCTAAGATAGGTGACCGTCATGCAGTTGTTTTAACAAACAGTGAATATCTTTGGGAAACACAGTTCACAAACAATCCATAAGCTGAAATTGTTCATAGGCATTTGGCAGCTCATTGCAAATACCAAGCGCATTTGTACTGAACTGTTGATGAATAATTTGGGAACAGGAGAAAGACTGAAGTTCACTGGATAAGTTGCGCACTGTGAACAGTATGCCCAGCTGCTTTCACTACCATCCTGAAATTTAAGGGATAGCCTGGATTTTCATGGATTTGTAACTCTGTCGTGTCCTACAAAATGACTTTCAAGATCATTTAAATGCATTTACCAGATGTGCATTCTTATTTGCATCACTACTGAGGCAGAATCTGTGGCAGAGAGATTTTGCCCCCTAAAGGAAACATACACTGGGAAGTTAGCAACCATGGGAGAAATGAATAAAACTTGGACCAGGTGAGGTGAGGGGAAAGTCAAAGCAGACTGTCAGCCAAGAATCAGGAGAGAAGAGCTCAGCCTGGCTTTGAGTGCCTGCTGAAGTGGGTTAGGCAGTGGGAAACAGAGTGACCATAGACAAGAAATCGGATTTCCTCCTGAGTGAGGAGACAGCAAAATTTAGCTGGTGCTGGATAAAGAGGAACCGTCTCTTCCATTGTATTATTAATTTTGCAGAGAACATACAGTACCTTTCCTTGGACTTTATAATTCTACACTTACCTACCCCTTGGCAAATGGAAATTGCTGCTTGAGAAAATCCATCTAGTAAATGTTATTTCTGAGGTTGCAGATTTTTTGTGAAATACTGGGATTTTCTTTATCCACTGTATCCATTTTATCTGACCTGCTAAGCATTTGTCATTTTTCTTCATTTGAGAAGCTTTAGTTGAATGAAAAACTGTCAACAGTTAATAACATCATCAAATAAGAAAAGCTATGCTATTAGTTTTGAATGGTTAATATGTGGGAAAGTACTCAAGATAGAAATACTCTGCCTACTTTCTATGTTATCTGTGCATATATAGTATACTATTACTGTACATGTAAATAAGAATTATGTATCCATATGCATTATACTGTACAGTATCTACCATGTCTTTACAGTGTAAGTAATCTACATTTTTACTGAGCAGAATCAGAATTTTACCATGTCAGAAAAAAATTAGTTTGAAGTCTTGTCAGCTTATCATTTAGTCATTATTACTGAATGCCTAGTAACCATTTTCACAGGTGTAAAATTCTAGGCAGCCTAGCTCTTCTGAGAGAAGATAAGTTGATTGATTCCTAGAGCCAATTTTGCTAAAGATGGAACTTTTTAATGTGAGCCTTATGTAGCATTTGCTCTGGCTAAGAACGACAAATAGAATTCTGGCAATCGTTGTGTTGGGCTAATCCAGGAGGGGTTGAATGTTTATATACCCCATCAGTTGGCTACATCTCTCTCCTTAAGGAGGCATTTTTCTAAAGATGTAGCTATAGTTTATTAAATAATAATAAGTACATCAGCAGTATGCTCAGACCTGAACACAACATGGAGAAAGGGTTTGATGCTCTTAGAGACAGATGGACAGATTATGCACTATAGACACATTGCACTGGATAATCAGAGGAAGGTTAGCAGAGAGGGCTGCAGTTTTTTGTTTTTGTATTTATTTTAAATGGGCAGGGTTAGCATTGGTAGTCCTGTACTATTAATCAGCTGTGATAAGTGTTGTAATGAACTATTAATAATAGAGGACCAGATCCGCACCTAGGGCAAAGGGGTACCGCTTAAAATATGTAAGGAAAAGCTATTTTAGTATTTAAAGTAAAATACGCAGAACCAGATTCCTATTGACTATGTTCACCTGTACATAGTAAATATGTATATAATTCACATATTCAAGTTTTGTATAGTGCATATAGCTCATGCATGTAATTCAGCATTTTTACTTACGGTGTTTAGGATGGCTATCCATTCAGCTTCTTTCACATTCCTTATTTGCAGTTCATGAATATAACACTCTCCCTTTGGTGCACAGTTCCAAAAGCAGGCTGATTCTACATGAAAAAATATGCATTAAACTTGAACATATAGTATACAAGTACTGCCTCTGTCATACAGATTTTCTTTCTTAAGGAACATTCACTTCAAAGTGTTCTGCAAACTACAGCAGCAACCATGGAAATACACTGTGGCATGTAGTGGCTGTTAACACACACCTGCCAAGTGCAGGAATCAAAGGACAATCAGCCAGCAAGCACTTTCGCTTGGAAACTCAGTGGAACAATATTTTCTGGCAATTTAAAAACAATGAGTTGAGGCAGGAATGGCCTAATTGTCCAGAATGGCACTTTCTACCTGTGGGTCCAAAGCTGTATCATCTGCTTTAATCTGTTACCAATACATCAGACAAATAAACCTGTTTTCTTTCGATTATCTCAGGTGCTGTTAGCTGACAAGCTAGAGCTCTCATCCAGTTTGCATACTGAAGTTAGTACTAAGAAGTGCTTATCTTATTAAATCGAAAAGACCTTCACTATTCTTTGTGCTGGCAAAGGCTAATATTTGTTACAACATAGCATGTGAAAGAATGAGGCACACCTGACGGATAGGTGGAATAAGATGGCTTCTTCATTGCTGCTCTGTAAAACATTGGCATTTTCCTGCAGATTAGTGGACATTTGCTTGATGAAATTTTTAATCTTATTTTTCTATTTTGTTTGCTCTTCACTGACTGTTAAGGGAGGGGTGGGATAGGGGGGCGATAGGCAGGAGTACTTGTAGGATAGGTGGCTTTTTTAGACTCCTCCACCCTGCCAGGGTACTTGGCAGTGAAAGACGTATGAAATCCAGGCATATGGACTCAGCATTTAAATTTTATTTGCAACACAAAGGGCCAAATTTTCAGCTCCAACTTAACCAGGCTTCCATTTTTTGCACCAAAAAATTATTGTGCTTAGAATTTAGGCCACTTCCATGTCCTAGTCTGTGAGTGCGCTCACAAATTGTGGGGAGGGGGCACTCAATATCTAAGTGATCTAAATGTTACTTGCAGTCAGGGCCGTCCTTACCCATATGCAAAGTATGCAGCTGTGTAAGGCACCAGGAAATTTGGCCCTACGGAGCTGCATGCTGCTCCAGCCCTGCCTCTTCCCACCCCTGCTTGCCCCAGCCCCGCCTCCACCCCTTCCCCATGGCCCGTGCTCCGCCCCCACCCCGCCTCTTCCTGCCCCTGCTCCGCCCCAGTCCCACTGCCACCCCCATTCCACCCCTTTCCCCGAGGACTGCAGCAGGGGTCAGGCCTGCCCTGCATTCACCGGGCGGTGGGAAGTGGAGCGACCCAGACCCAGCCTGCTCCCCGCCGCCGGTGAGTGCGGGGGGGCAGTTCCCCCCTTCCCCCCAAGTCCCAAAACTGGGAGCCAGGGGAGCAGAGCAGAGTGGGTTGGCGCCGGGTTGCTCTACTTCCCGCCGCCCCGTGAGTGCAGCGTCGGGCCTGCCCTGCACTCACCGGGTGGCAGGAAGTGAAGCGACCTGGCCCCAACCTGCTCCGCCTGCTCATGCTGGGGGGCAGTTTCCTCCCTACCCCCGAAGCCTCCTCTTGCCCCCCCTGCGGAGGCCTGGGGCTGTCTCCCTCCCAAGGTGTCAGTCCTTGGTCCAGTACAATTCAATATTTTTATTAATAACTTGGATAATGGAGTGGAGAGTGTGCTTATAAAATTTGTGAAAGACCACGTATACTTACACCATCTCTGATCAGTACTTGTCTGATCAGTATTTGTCTAATCCTGCAGAGGCCTGAGGCTGCGGGGGGCTGCGTAGGGCACCAAAATGGTTAGGGACGGCCCTGCTTACAGTTATTTGTACCTTGGAAGTAGAGACTCTTGTCTAGAAATCTGGCCCAGAGAGAAGATTTAGGACAGCTTTGCCTGGCAGTTGAATGACATTGCTGTGAGCACTGGTTAATCAGTAGTTCATTGATCATGTCTGAACTATGCCTTTCAAAGCATTTGGTCCATTGCTCTGGGAACAGTGGACACTTCAAAAAATATCCATTGGTAGCTAAAATACACATTATTGGGTGGCTTTGCATTAACAGACTTCCATGATGTACACTACCATTTCAGTGCCTTTTGAAAATATATCAATCAGTTATTGTTTTGCCAGACATCCAGTGCTTAATTCAGGATTCTGTTTAAAGAAACCTGATTTCCAAACATTTTTAAAAAAAAAAAACCTGCATGCAAACCAAATGCATGTTGCACTAAAATTAGCTGCTTCAGCAACTTGTTCAATGTTTTTTAATTGGAGGAAAATTGCAATCTCTCTCCCCTCCTTCCCCTCTTCACACCCCCTCCCCCCACACGCATGCAGCGTACTTAGCTTAGAAAAGGTAGATATGTCTTCTGTTCCAAAGTGACGTGTAATAATTTAAAATGAAATGTAAGATAAACCTACAGTATTTATGCCAATCTCTGGAATACAACTTAATTGCTTTTTAATTTTGCTAGAGGATGTCATCTGACTTGTTTTTCTAGGAACACCTACATTTTTCTTATTCTAGATTGTCTGGGAGACAGAAGAGATATGGCAGCAGTGACAAGTTCTGTCTAAATAACATCCCTAACATTAAACACTAGGCTCTGAGCAGAGTTTGGCGGATGGTATGTGCTAAACATGTGGATTTCAAATGTTGATTGGGGGGTGGAGGGGAGACTTCCCCTGGCTATTCCTTAGCAATAGAAAAGTATCCTAGAAATAAGCACCACTCTTTCTAGCCATGGCCTATATGCACACCCCCTTAGAAATAGCCAACAGCCACAGGGAAACGACAAACTCCCAGTAAGGAGTGTAGATGTCTCTCAGCACCAGGTAGTCAGTGGAATTGGTGCAGTAGTAAGGAGGAGCCATTCCTGCTCCTGCTGATGCAGTCTGAGGGATGAAGTGATTTTAAAAGCCTGCATAGGACCGCAAGGGTCAGCTCTTTCTTCAATGGAAATAAGTCATTTTATACCAGTTGAGGACCTGGCCCCTATTTTTAAGTTCTTGGCTGAAAGATCCACATAAAGTAAGCTCTGTGCATCTCACTTTGTCTCCCTCAGAAAAATGAAAGGCTGCACTAGCCCTGCTTGGGTTTGAAGTTGTGGTTCTAGAGAGTCTAGGTTCGTCAAAGCCACTATTTGGATGACTAAATCATCCCTTTTATTTGGAGCAATAAAGTTGGAAAGATGACCCACATGCCTGATGCAGGAAAGCTACTTTACGGTATGCCTACTGCACTGAAGAAACATTTCCATAAAAGTCCATCCATGTGAAACTGATTCTGGACTGCTGTCAGAATCCTGGAGAGCTACTGTATGGTGATCTGATGAGGAAGTGCTGGTTATATAAGTTAAAGCTTTCTGATGACAGATTTAAGTTAGGTGTCCAGACTTTCCCATTTAAAAAAACAAACAAACCAAACTGCTTTTTAAATGGTGACCAAAACAAGAAGGGGGTTAAAGATTTTTCCCCCCACACAGACATCTATAATGTAGAGCATCTTTCTCATTGTGAAAAATTCTCCAACTCATTCTGCTTTCTTCCCCTTGTCCTCTCCTAGCTCATAGGTTTTACACCAAATTCCAGGAGTGAAATTTAGAATTATTTAAATAAAAAATTAAGCTGTAATGTCACTCTTCCCTTCAAACACACTGTACAGGGGGCATTTGAGGGCAGAATAGAATCCTGAAGCATTTCCAATTTTTACAGAGGGGGAATTGGCTGGCTCCAATGGCTTTATGAAGAAAAATACCAAGCTCTTCAAGCACCTTGTCTAGAAACCCTTGGAATAACCTCTGTTTTTCTGAGACTTCAGCAATAACAATTTGCATGGTTAAGACACTGTGTTTGTGGCTTTATTGCATTTCAATGCAAGTGTTCGAGCTAAAGAACAAAAGTAAAGCAGTTTGATGTAATATGGATGTCTATTTGCACTCCTTTTAAGATAAACATTAGGCAATAACCATTTCTTTAGAGCCTATATATTGTTCATGTGATTCTCTCTCTCTCTTGTATAACAGCTCGTGTTCATCAACATGATACATTTCTCCCTGATTTTCCAGTTCTGTCTTTCATTGTGGATATCCTTTTCTCTTCTTTGATTGCTTTTTCTTTTTAGACCATTACTCTAGTTGATAGCTTCGGGTTATCATTGTATCCTATCTCCCTCTCCAATAAGCCTATGATTGATACTAATCTTCCTCATGGGACACATTTATAGGATACAGGATGGAAACTATTCTCTAAATCTTCGCTTCATATGTGCTGACAATTTACAAGGTTGCACCTTATATTCACTTCAGTTGGCTTAGGGGAAAGCACCCGCACCTTGTAATCATACTTCCTAATGAGAACAGAAATTTGTTTCATATACTGTTTCACTCAGGATCATGCGCTGTGCTGGCTTATATTTTAAGTGATTAGTAAGGGCCACTTTTATACAGCTGGTCAATTCCCAGGAACCAAACTCAAGCATTTTTCTCTCCAGTGAGAGGAGCCATATTTTAATTATTCTAACGCAAACGTTAACTAGCAGGCAGTCCCTTGAAAAAAGTTAATGTGGCGGAAAATGCTTTGCGCAAGCAAAGGACTCATCATTGACTAAAGTGCTTAACAGTACTTTCTATAAGAAAATTATCCCATTGAAAGCTATATGGAGTGCATATGGTTTTATTTTCTCTTGACGTAGGCTCATGTTTTGAAATTGAACTATATTTGTGTAAAGACCATTCAGAACTAGCTTGGGTCTGCCCATCACTGTGACATTTAGGCAGCTACAGACTTTGAGAAAACAACTCAGTATTAAAAACCAAGAGAATAGTCACTGTTGTGGGTGAGTTTATTCACTACATTTTTATTTTCACTCCTTGTCATATTTATCATTAGAAAAATGAAGACAGAGTCCTGCTATGTAACGAACTCATAGAATACTCAATGGAAATGGAAGATACTTGTGTTTCTTTAACATTTGCATGTTTAAGCTATGCAGCCCAAGAAACAAAGACAAATAATAAGTATTTGGTTTGTTTTAGCTTTTGTCTTTATAAACAGACCTGTTTATCTTTAAAAATAGGCCTGCCAGACCTTTTTTGAATTGCTAAGTTTTGCTGCAAATGCTTGTTGTTTGGCTGTGCATAAGGATTAACACTATCAAGAGAAGTGTATCTCCTAACCTTTGTTTCTTTGCTCAATGTCCGTCATTGGGTCTCTGTTTTGGTGTCAGTCATTGCTATCCGTTTACTGGATAAACAATACAGCTTTTTATGGCAGACTTTCTGAGGTTCCAAAGTCTAGTTCAACAAAAAATAAAATTATATTTGCTCTTCTCTGCTTTTACACAGTAGACCTCACAATACTTAAAAGTGTAGTAGTTACAGAATGAAAGTTCAAGGGATGAGTTAGTGTGCACAGCCTGTATATTAAGCTATGTGCCCTCCCTGGAACTAACATCCTCACAGAGAGTTTTGCAAAGCATAACAACTGTGTTGTCAAAGTGAAGCCATGTACCAGTGTGAAACAGCCTCATACTGCTGAGATGAGAACTCACAACCGGAAAGCAATTCCGTCATACACCTCAGACTGGAGAGAGATGGGCATATATCTCAAAAGTTTGAACTTAGACCCAGATCCAGACTTCTTCAGAAATTTCTGAGGGTTCCAATCTGGAGTTTGGGTTGCAGCTTGTTATATGAAAAAAGTTGGGTAAAAAATTCAAATCAGAATCTGAACTTTCTCACCACTCAGAGCTGCTTAGATCTGGAGCCTCTTTTAACAGAAATTCAGGTGGATGGAGGCTGAGAATTTTAAGGCAGAATTTCTCTCTCTTTTCCCACGTACTCCCTCTTTCCGTGTTATTGAGAGGGCTGGACTAGCAGTTTCCAGGTTATTCTTGCAAGCATTTTGGGGCACAAAATTGGGTATTTTGGAAATAAATTCTAGAGTGGCAGTGAGGGCAGCTGTACTTAGCCAATGGAAAAGACATGTTGAGCAACATGACTTGCTATACTGACTCATATAGCAGAAGAAAATGAACTTTAGAAAAATAAAGCTTTGAGGGCCAAATTCTGCTCTAAGTTACATGAATCAGTGGGAGTTTTATCCATGTAACAGAGCAGAACTTGGCTCTAGAGTTAATTAATTAATCAGGTAGGAAAATGAAGGAAGGAGATTGTGTTTTTAGGCACAGTCTGGGATTATGTGCTTGTACAATCATTGAACAATGAATAATGACAGAGGTTATTCTAGACGCAATAGCTGGGAGTAAACCAGGCATAATAAACTACACTGAACTTGGAGAGAACTTAGGAGCTGCTGTCATCAAGCATGAAATGCTGATGAGGTTCTGTGGAAAGGGCAGTGATTAAAAAATACTTCACATTTGAAAAGTAGACATCAAAGTAATGTGCAGTGAGTTAAAGAAAACTATCTGATATTCAGTAATGCTTAGGATGTTCACAGTGGGAAAAGAGGGAACTAGCTAGGATATATTTTGGAATGCTACAACAAAATTCATGCCAGTAAAATAGAATTTAAAATAGTCTGAAATGGCTAAGAAGGGAGATGAAACCTGAGGCACAGGAGCTGAGGAGAGCACATCTACATAGAACAGGTTAGAAAATGTTTTTGGTTCTTTGTTTTTTCCTGAAGAAAATTTTGATTTTTTTTCATCAGAAAACCAACGAGGCTGGGCATTTTGCAGCACTGTTTTGCCTGAAAATTGCTAATATATATATATTGGGGCAGATAACGACTGAAAATTTTAGGTTGAAAACTTGTCCAAAAACTTTGGGATTTTGTCCAGAAATTTTCAGGTTGTGTGCTTTCTGTTTTCTGATGAACTAATTCAAAATTTCTAGGAAAGCAGACATTAGCCAACCCCCAGTTGTCTGTTTAAAAAAAAAAGTTTATAAACATCTACAAAAATTGCAATGACACTGGGAAGGGAGGGGGTTACAGTCGCTGGTTGAGTTCCCGTTATGGTTGGTCATCAGGCTGCTGTAGTGGACCAAACCTTGGATCCTAAGTGCTTTTAAGCTTACTAAGTGAGCACTCACTGTCCCTATATCTGGTCTTTCAAGCACCCTCCCAGAGTACAGACTTCAATCTGGTGCCACTGCTCTGGATATAGGGCCCTGTGGTTCAGCTGCACTAGCCTCCAAGATCAGTGCTAACCCCCCACATCTCCCCAATATCTTATGCATGGCCTCTCCAAAGTTCCACACTCACGGTTACTCTGGATTACAGTTCCACCCTTCAGAGACTTCATGACAAAGTAAGGGACACAGCAATTTGCAGAGGAATTTCTAAACCAATCACGCTTTACTCAGACAAAGCATGAGATGTATAGATTTACAGAAAAATAACAAACATCTGCATGCAAGACCCTGCCTCAGTTTCCTTAGCTGAGCCTCCTTCACAGTCTTGTCTTCTGGTTCTGGTCTGCTCTTCCTTGCTAGCAGCTTGTTTAACAGCAGACTCTAAAACCCATGTTTCTTCCTGTGTCTCCATTGCAGTTTTTCCATTATCCAAACCTTGTTCTTGTAAAAGTGGATTAGAGTCATTAGTGTCAATTTTCTTCAGCCAGTTCTCTCCCCTTGGACAAATCAACAAAAGCTCCTGACACCTGTATTTTTTGTTTAAGTATCAGTGATTGGGCTATCTACACCCATTGCTTGCCTTTCTGCAGACATGTAAACCCCCAAGGACTAATTCTTTGCACCAATGTAGTACTCTCATTATGCGAGTAATGAAATAGATGGAAATATCGATATTCATAAAAATAATATGGATATCTGCAACATTCTGTACAGAGGGAGACTGGAAATTATGATGTCCCGACTTAACAGGTAGGCATTTTTTGGCTTCTTTTAAATAATAGCTTTTATTTTTTATATTGCGTTTACTTTACACCTTTATTTGGGTGCTTATGGAGAGCAGGCAGCTGATATGGTATGGTTCATGAGCCAAAAGGTCAATCTTTGGGGTCGAGGATTCTTATGGTTTTCATTCCAGTTCAGATCTGAGCCTCCTTTGTTTGTTTGTTTTAAACAAACACTGCCAGCACTGAGAAATACCACGTATGTGGAAATATTGCAGTGCAAAAGGGAATACTGTCTGTCAAGAATTCCAGCTTTGACAATAAAAAAACAGGAGTACTTGTGGCACCTTATAGACTAAACAATTTATTAGAGCATAAGTTTTCGTGGGCTACAGCCCACTTCATCGGATGCATTGAATGGAACGTATGGTAAGAAGATATATATATATATACATACAGAGAAGGTGGAATTTGCCATACAAACTGTAAGAGGCTAATTAAGATGAGCTATTAATAGCAGGAGAAAAAAAACTTTTGTAGTGATAATCAAGATGGCCCATTTAGACAGTTGACAAGAAGGTGTGAGGATACTTAACATGGGGAAGTAGATTCAATATGTGCTTCTAGCAGAGTCCACACTGCAGAGTCACTTTAGCAGCCTGTTGATATTTTTCCCTTACAGTCTCAAATTTTTAGCTGAAGATGATTAGTCCAAAAGGGTTTGGCAAATGTTGTTTAACCCTTCTCTGCCTCACTAAATGGCCCAAATGTGTCAGAAGTTGATCTCTATGAGGGATGCTAATGATTCTGAACTGACATACTCCCTCTACTGAACTCAGTAATAAGCTACTCTTGACTCCAGAATATGTTTCAGCCTTTTTTTACAGGTCACCATGGTCAATATACAGAAATTAATTTTTTCCTGTAGGAAGAAAATGTTCACAGAGCTAGTAGCACTGTGATCTGCACCCAGGGCTTAACAAGCAGATTCGAACACCTATGTCTCTTCCTATACCATTGGGTACAGTTACCATTGGTTAGCCCACCATGACCTTAGCTGCTCAGTAAATAAACTGTAGTATTTCCTAGTGAAGTTAATTCCAATGTTAGTTTGTTTGCTTGCCTCCTATCTTGTTGACCTTATGAAAATCAGCATTATTAGAAATTTTGATTTTTATCACAAGGTAACTAATTACATATAAAAGTCAAAAACTTTGAAACTTTACCCAGTTCCTAGGGCTCAAGGCATAACCCTCTTAATTTAGGCATCCCTACCCTTTCCGAGTTCCTAGGGCTCCAGGCGAAAAGCACCCTCCGTGAGCTCCGGGCTCTATTCCTCCATGGGCTCCAGCCAAACACCCTTTCCCTCTGGACTCAGAGAAAATACCATTTCCCTGTGGACTCGGGGCTTAATCTTTTGTGGGTTTACAGGGTCTTTTACCAGTGAAAGAGCCTTACACAATATTATACTACATAACCTCTATTTATTAACAATCACCAAAACCAGACTGCACACCCTACACATACAGTGCTCACCATTCCCAATAAGACAGATGAACTTTTCTTGATGGCCAGTCAGGAGCAGGTCCATCTGGGGGACTCCAGTTTCTGCATGGTGTCACTGGCAGATTGTTGAAGTCTGTCAGCTCTGATCTTTGGGGCTGTGTCCTGGAGTTGGTTTCCAAAGAACTTCCTTTTGGACCCCAGTTTATATAGTGATATTTGAGTCCTTTTTAGCTATACCTTAACCAATCATTATACTAAACTTTAATAACCAATCCTAACATAGTGTAACAAAATTCTCTAACCAATCCTATCCCACCACCTTAATTAATTTACACCTAGCAAAATTAATTATATAACAGACAGAAACAATTAAAGAACCAGACAGAGACGGATAAACAATAGGGAAGTGGGGACCATAATGACAAAACAATAAAGAAATGAGGATTTCACAACCACAACTATTGATAAGTGATTTCTTGACTGGATGCTATCAAACTGAGTTTTCTTTTAGAGTAGCAGCCGTGTTAGTCTGTATCTACAAAAAGAAAAGGAGTATTTGTGGCACCTTAGAGAATAACAAACTTATTTGAGTGTAAGCTTTCATGAGCTACAGCTCACTTCATCGGATGCATGCAGTGGTAAATACCATAGGGGGATTTTATATACACAGAGAACATGAAACAATGGGTGTTACCATACACAGTGTAACGAGAGTGATCAGGTAAGGTGAGCCATTACCAGCAGGAGAGAAAAAAAACCTTTTGTAGTGATAATCAAGGTGGGCCATTTCCAGCAGTTGACAAGAACGTGTGAGGAACAGTAGGGGGGAAAAATAAACATGGGGAAATAGTTTTACTTTGTGTAATGACACATCCACTCCCAGTCTTCATTCAAGCCTAATTTAATGGTGTCTAGTTTGCAACCTAATTCCAGTTCAGCAGTCTCTCGTTGGAGCCTGCCCTTGAAGCCCCCCTGTTGTAATATTGACACTTTTAGGTCTGTAATTGAGTGTCCAGGGAGGTTGAAGTGTTCTCCAACTGGTTTTTGAATGTTATAATTCTTGACGTCTGATTTGTGTCTATTTATTCTTTTGTGTAGAGACTGTCCGGTATGGCCAGTGTACATGGCAGAGGGGCATTGCTGGCACATGACAGCAGATCACATTGGTAGATGTGCAGGTGAACGAGCCTCTGATAGTGTGGCTGATGTGATTAGGTCCTATGATGGTGTTCCTTGAATAGATATGTGGACAGAGTTGGCAACTGGGTTTGTTGCGAGGATAGGTTCCTGGGTTAGTGTTTTTGTTGGGTGGTGTGTGGTTGCTGGTGAGTATTTGCTTCAGGTTGGGGGGCTGTTTGTAAGCAAGGACTGGCCTGTCTCCCAAGATCTGTGAGAGTGATGGGTCGTCCTTCAGGATAGGTTGTAGATCCTTGATGATGCGCTGGAGAGGTTTTAGTTGGAGGGCTGAAGGTGATGGCTAGTGGCATTCTATTACTTTCTTTGTTAGGCCTGTCCTGTAGTAGGTGACTTCTGGGTACTCTTCTGGCTCTGTCAATGTGTTTCTTCACTTCAGCAGGTGGGTATTGTAGCTGTAAGAATACTTGATAGAGATCTTGTAGGTGTTTGTCTCTGTCTGAGGGGTTGGAGCAAATGCCATTAGGACAGGGTCTCCTTCTTCACAGCCTGATATTACATTGTTTTAACGTAATTTAGATGGAATGTGAGGATGTGACTTCTTGCTTCTCAGCTAATGGCTGCTGCTTGGCTTGTATTTATAGTTTGCGATGGCCCCCTGCCTTGTCTCTGGCATGTCACATGCAGCAAAGAGCAGCCAAGGGTGGTGTAGAGCTGGTTCTCCGACCTTTACACTACTGGGATTCCCCACACTGGGCAAACCTCTAGCTGCCCAATTAGGACAGCTCTAAGTCCTTTGGCACTGCCTGATCAGTGCAGCCAAGAGTCTGGCCATATGCTCTTATTTATTCTGCTGACAAGGAAATGAAAACAGGATGGTAAATATCTGTGGTTGATTCTAAATGGACAGTTTCCAAATGGGCATGGTTAAGTAAGTTGTGCCCCAAATTTGACCTGCCTTACATTCTTTGATACAGAATCTAACAAAGTTATCAGAAATGCAGTGGAAGAGGACAAAATGGGTACAGACAGCTATTGTTTTCAAGTATAAGCTGTAATGGAGAGGAACATGTGTAATATTACACTCACGCTAACACTTTTTCTTTCTCACACGTGTGCACACATGCTCTCTCTCTCTCTGTCTCTCTCAAGCAAGTGAAACATTGAGAAGGGATTCAAGCAATTTGTATGACTGATCTGTGAGTTATTCGTAGTCTAAAAATATCCTATACATTATTTATTTGTGTTGTGGATGTGCTCAAATGCCCCAGCAACATTGTGCTGGTTGCTGCATATTCACATCGGAAGCCATGAAACACGACTGAAAAAGCCTACTATTTAAGAAGACAGTTCAGGGAGAGTGATACAATTAAATATATACATTTTAAAATTATGCATTATATATATTCTTTCAAAATAATGAATAAAAATATCTGTTCTATCCCAACTGTCCCATATACAGACTGCCCTGTTTTTTGGGCTTCTCAGAAGCGAGTGTTGAGATGAGGGTAATGGCCCTCCTAAGAAAACCCAAAAATCATATGTCAGGGTTTGCTTAGGTTTTTAGGATCTTCCATTTATAACCGATAATTACCTTAACAGAGAGCATTGCATGGAATTAATGACAGCCTAGGTTTAATGGCCCTTGGTTATGTCTCAGGCCATCAGCTTTTCCCATCTGGCCATCAATCCCACGGAAATGCCCTACATCTCCATTATTATTGCTTAGGTAGATGACAGTTCTGCTGCAACCAATGCCTTATTTCTTCCAATGAGAGAATCTTACAGCTAATACTTTCTTTCTTCTCACTTTAGTTATCTGCAGTATTACCAAGACACTTTAAACAACTGGTACCCCAAATGATGAGGCTGTTGGCTGTAGATTTGCCTAGGACTACACCGTCAGGGTCCAAGACCCAGCTCCTCAAAGGTATTTAGGCACCTATCTGCTTCTTTAGGCACCCAAGTTCACCATTTAGGCACCAATGCCACCTAATCTTGTAGGTGCCTAATTCCCACCAGAATTTGCAAAGCTGCCCAAGCCTGATGCCACTCTGCAACTAATGAGCAGCTCAGAGCCGTAGCTCAAGCCAAAGCCTCAGAGGCCTCAAAGCAGGATTCTCAAGCTAGGCTATGTCTACACTGTGGACCTTACAGAAGCACCGCTGTACTGCTACAGATGTGCCGCTGTAAGGTCTCCAGTCTAGCCGCTCCTGCCGGCATAATTAAATGACCCCAACGATCGCCGTTAGCTATGTTGGCAAGAGAGACTCTCCTGCCAACATAGTGCTGTCCACACCAACACTTTTGCCAGTGAAATTTATGTTGGTCAGGGCAATGTTTTTTTCCACACTCCTGATCGACAAAAGTTTTACCGACAAAAGTGGTAGTGTAGACAAAGCCCTAGACAGGGGATCATCTGTCTCTCCAGCAAGGCCTGATCCCATAGGGGCAGCTCCTACCGGGGTTCAGGGCTTCTGCCCTGATGCCTCCCCCCCGCTGGGCTAAAACCTTTAGACCCCACCTCCCTGAAGAGCAGAAGCTCCTAGTTTCACCTCCCCTCTGCAGGGCAGAAGCCCTGAGCTCCCCCCTGCCCAGTAGGTGGAGGATGGGGGGAGCGTGTGTGGGGGCCTCCGGGAGCCACATTTTAACTGTAAAAGAGCCACATGTGGCTCATGAGCCAGTTTGGCCACACCTGACATTATTGTGGGCAGGTTGTGGTGTTGGGTGGGAGAAGTTGTGTCTGGTGTGTGTGTGTGTATTTTGTTGAGTTTTTTTGTAACATGGTTCTCTATTACTAAAAAAAAAAGTTTAATTAGCTAGTTTAGTAATAATTAATCGGCATTGGGTCCTTTCAGTTGGTTGGGGATGGAAGGCCCGTGGTGGCTGCTATTTGTTATTGTGAGGGGGGCGGCCAGTTATATTGGTGGGGGGGTGGCCAGTGGCTGGCTTATATTGGGAGTGAGGGGGTGGTGGCCAGTGGCTGGGTTATATTGGGGGTGGGGAGGTGGCTGCCAGTGGCTGGGTTATATTGGGGGTGGAGGGGGTGGCGGCCAGTGGCTGGGTTATATTGGGAGTGGGGGGGGCAGTTCCGACTAAGAACTGATACTTGTCAGATCCTGCAGCAGAAGGGACAAATGCAGGCCAGGTGAAGGGACAACACAGCATCCACACAAGAGATACCTGGGGCATAGGGACACATAGGGTGAGTGTGAGAGAGGTGCCAGGGAGAGACATTAACTGAGCTTGGCCTAGAAACCTGCAAGCATCAATTTGCTTGGAATACTGACTGGACTGGAGAGGCATTAGGCTTGTAGAACCTTGTCTCTCAGCTGTCCTGCCCCAGGAACCCAAACGTTTACCGCTGTCGCTCACTATGAATTGTAACTGTTAAGCTTCTCTACTTAGAGTATCTTCAACCTTTGCCTTTCTTGCCAACCCTAGTAAAATACCCTTTCACTTAGCCATGTGTCTGAGTGGTTATTTGAGCCCACTAGGGCTAGTGCCTACAAGGCCTAGCTGCTGAAGCACTTTCAGTGCTCGCCTCCAAGCCATGGTACTGCTGGCATGCTCCTGGCACCTTAGGGGTTTGGTGTACTCCAGCACTAAGAAGCTATAATAATTACAGAACTGTCGAACATGAGCAGGGGATGGAGAGAAAGAGCGATGGTTTAGACTGCTCGGGCACAGGCTACCTAAGCGGCTTCAGTGCCTGCCTCCAGGAGAGTGTTCACTGCTGAGGTTCCCAGTTAGAGAGGGGCACTTATCTCAGGCACAAGGAGGGAGACCAGGTCAGCTGCTTAGGCACCTAAGCCTCTTTCCCTGCGACTCTTCTTGGTGTTTCACTCCTGGCTAGCTTAGGAGGTGCCCCATTCACCTTATTGGCTTCTGAAAATCCCTTCCTTAGGCACCTAACTCTCACCATGCATTGTAAGGGGAGCCCAGGTGCTTTGCTGAGCACTGAGGATTCCACTGGGCAAGAGACCTCCTAGGAAGTAAACATCATAACACTGAGTGGAGCAATGCTTCAGTAACTTGGAGGTTCTGGGCCCCAGTCTATAACTGTAGTTTGGAGAGTACATGAAACTCCCAGTAAAGTCAATGGGAGTTGCTTTCAAGGAGCAGCTGCAAAAAATCAGGTCCCAAGTATTGCTCGGGAAGTAAGTGGGAAATCACTGACAGATTTTTCACAAAGGAAATAGTTTGGTGGAAGCAGGAGAGAGAGGGTAAGTTAACAGATATGTCAACATTCATAAAAATATATGTGTTTAAAAAAAATAAGTTTTCATGGTTCCAATGGTGGTTGTCCTTGTTTCCTTGCAATTGATGGGTTCTTTGGCAGGCTTTCTAAAGAAACTAATAAGTTGTAGCTCAGTAGGCAAGAAACCAGCAGAAATTGTTTTAGGTGAAAATGCCTTGCTATGTGGATATTCAAAAGTATGTGAATTAACATTGGTGCTGACTACATTTCCTTTAACCTCATTAGCAGTTCATCTTGCTTTCCCATGCATGATGCTGGAGCAACTAGTTCACCTTTGTGCCTTCTGGTACGTAATTCATCAAAGTGGCAGACGAGTGCTTGAAGGAAAACGCATGTAAATACTCATTAGGAACCTGACTCACAAAGGCATGAATATTTCTACCCATATCATTAGGTCCCTCAGGATTTTAGTAATGCATTTGTGTGAATGAAAATGGACTTAGCTCTGTGTGAAAAATGAGACTATAACACTCATTGGAAATACCACTACACAAATTGTTTAGTTTTTTTAGTAATGCCGTTGAAAAGATTGTTTTGGTTTTTTGTTAAGATTATCTTAATTAAAAAAAAATCATTCTTCAGTGGCTGTTTCCACACACAAATCTTCATTAAGATGAAGCTGAGATTGCAGTCAGTTATATGCTGTTTCAGTGGATATTACTTTCCAAGAATGGAAGAGGAAATAAGTAAATAAATAAACCCTCAATTGTTAGAAACCAAGGATGTCCCAAACTATCCTAACTCTGCTCCATATTAATGCCAGCCTCCGTCTTCCTTCCTAGCCTGTACCATGTCAAAGGTGTGCACCACAGAACATTGCTTTTATAACGTTTTTCATACGTACATGTCTCTGTATTAACTGTAATAATAATGTCACCACACTAACTTCTGCTCTTTTTGTGCAAGTACGTTAATAGGAGTATGAGATTTATGTTTGGAGACCTGTGTAATGACCTGGATAATTGGCTGCCACAGGGCCAAATCTCATGGGGCGCTGAGCACTCCTGTGAGGCACTGAGGCCTAGATCCTGAAAGGTATTTCGCAAAAAGAAAAGGAGTACTTGTGGCACCTTAGAGACTAACCAATTTATTTGAGCATAAGCTTTCGTGAGCTACAGCTCACTTCATCGGATGCATACTGTGGAAACTACAGAAGATCTTTTTATACACACAAACCATGAAAAAATGGGTGTTTACCACTACAAAAGGTTTTCTCTCCCCCCACCCCACTCTCCTGCTGGTAATAGCTTATGTGAAGTGATCACTCTCCTTACAATGTGTATGATAATCAAGTTGGGCCATTTCCAGCACAAATCCAGGTTTTCTCCCTACCCCCCCACAAACCCACTCTCCTGCTGGTAATAGCTTATATAAAGTGATCACTCTCCTTACAATGTGTATGATAATCAAGGTGGGCCATTTCCGGCTGCCTAAACACCTTGCAGTGTCTGGGCCTGAATTCACTTAGTGGGTTGCAGGATCAGGCCCTTACTTGAGGTGTGGATGCCTTTAGCACAGACGGGGGCAAACTATGGCCCACGGGCCACATCCGGCTTGCAGGACCCTTCCCTCTGGCCCCTGATCTCCTGCCAGGGAGCGGGGTCAGGACAGGCTTGCGGAGGAGCCAGCCCAACTTTCTGGCAGCCTGGTGAGCAGGGCGGAGGCTAGCCCCTGTCCCCTCCTCTTCTGCTCCCCTCCCTCCCTCGCAGTCACAGTTACCCCAGCGCCTGGGCAGCGTGGCTGCAGGTCCGGTCAGGCGGCATGGCTATAGCGCCCTCGTGCTCCAGGGCAGCGCGGTCAGGGAGTGGGGAGCAGGGGGAGTTCTGGGGGGGGGGCAAGGAGCTGGGAGAGTTGCGGGGGGGGGGGGGCAGTCAAGGGGCTTGGGCCCTGCTGCCGGGGACAGGGGCAGAGCAAGCCAGGGCCCTCCTCCATCCCCAGCATGCTTGGCCCCTGTCCCCAGCAGCCAAGCCCAGACAAGCAGGAGAAACGCACAGGGAAAGGACTGAGCCCCCCTTTCCCCCACCCCACATGTAACGTGGGGCGGGGAGAGCAGAGAGGGTTGGACAGGGGGTGGGGGGCTCCAGGGGGAAGGTCAGGGAGTGAGGAGCAGGGGATATTGGAGAAGGGTGGGGGTCTCGGGAGTGGTCAGGAGCTGGGGAGCAGGGGCGATTGGATAGGGGATGGGTGTCGCGGGGGGATGGTCAGGGGGCAGAGAGCAGGGGTGTTTGGATAGGATGCAGGAGTCCCGGGGGGCAGTCAGGGGTGGGGAATAGGTGGGGGTTGGATAGGGGGCAGGGGCCAGGCCACGCCTCACTGTTTGGGGACGCATAGCCTCCCCCAGCCTTCCGTACCCAGCTCTCCATACAATTTCTATACCCCATGTGGCCCTAGGGCCAAAAATTTTGCCCACCCCTGCTTTAGCATGTCGGAATATGTAAATAATAATAAAAGTGTCTGTGTGTGTTTGTGCACATTGTAGGTGGCCATAAAGGAAGCTGTGAATTAGCCCAGCCACAATGCCACCTTTACTTACATTGAGTAGCATGTTGCTCCACAAATACAGAATATTCCTGATTATCCGAATAGCTTGGGGGAGATGGACATGGATTTTATTCGGATAATCATGAGTTTGGATAATTGAGAGGGCAGGAGCCATTCAGTAGCAGGATTTCCTCCCCTGCATCCGGGAGCTTGACGTTGTCGTCCTTCTAGCAATGCCCCTCGGGGGTCTCTGCTCTGTTATCCAAACTTCCACATTATCTGAGTCCCTTTCTTGTCCCCCACCATGAGAGAGCTGCCCTCTGCAGCATGTGTCTCATGCTGAGGGACAAGGAAGGGATTCAGATGATGCAGGGTTTCAAATAATAGGATTTCAGATAAATGGGGATATACTATAGACCCATTGATTTTCAATGAGGCTACTCATTGTGAGAAAGGGTGGCAGAATCTGGCTCTGTACAGTTACAATTAAGACAATCTAGCTTTTATGGTCTGTGATCAAAAGTAACTGGCTGGCTCTGGTAGACCTGGATAGATAAGGCTATCTATTAGGGCACTGCTGGGGATGCAGGTAGTTTGGGTGCCTGGCTTGAGATCTGTAACTTTGACTTTGCAGTTCCTGGCATTCTAATCTTGGGGCAGCTTGTGCGGAGAGTGGTGGGTTACAGTAACTCCTCGCTTAATGTTGTAGTTATGTTCCTGAAAAATGCAACTTTAAGTGAAACGATGTTAAACGAATCCAATTTTTCCATAAGATTTAATGTAAATGCGGGGGTTTAGGTTCCAAGGAAATTGTGTGTGGGGGGGGCAGACAAAAGGCATTATATACTGTACTGTACTGTGGTTTGGAAGTGCCCCTGGCTCACCCCACACAGGCACAGCCCGCTGCAGGCAAGGACGCTAGGAACCACTTTCCCTGCAGTAGCAGTGGCAGCTTACCCGGAGAAGAACAGGCACCGACTTTGCCAGGGGATGCTCCAGGCCCGTCTCTTCCCACTCCAACTCCTCTCCAGAGCACGCTGCATCCTCGCTCCTTCCCTCCCTCCCCAGCCCCGAAAGTCCGAAGCACTGGGCGGTGGGGGAAGTGCTGGGAGGGAGGGGGAGGAGGCAGAGAAGAGGAACTTGTGCAATGCTCCCTTGTAAAGTCACAGCTCTTCTACAAAATCTTACAAGCAGTGGGCAGAGCAGGCAGCCTAACGACGTTATAAGGGAGCATTGCACAACTTTAAATGAGCGCGTTCCCTAACTGAGCAGCAACGTAACTTTGAAACAATGTTAAGCGGGAGGACGTTAAGTGAGGAGTTACTGTATTTTGTTTTTTCATTTTACCATTTTTGAAAAGCACTATTATGTCAGACCACTGATATGTGCCTGCAACTGTAACTCCATCTTAATAAGGGTTTTGAGGGGGATTTCCTTAGCTTGGTCATTGGACTGGGGAATAGAAGAGGTAGGTAAGGGGGTAGGGGAGCTTTGTCACCCTGGCTTCCTGAAGCCTGCAGGAGGGGACCCTCACTAATCTACACCTTCTGTGAGTCTTGAGAGGGGAGCTTCTCTCTTGTCCGCCTTATAAGGTGCACAAGAGTATGAGAATCAACTGCTGGGAGAGGCATGTGGTCTGGTGAGGAATCTCACAAGCCTTTATAATCCTTATGATTGTTAGGGTCCCTGAACTCCTCCCCTCACAGGCCTCGAGGTTTGTGGGTCCATCATGAGCCCTAAGACCTATGGGGTGACTGTAAGGGAAAGGGGCTACAGGGAGCTTTGGGGAGAGTGGATTTATGCTCATGGCTTTTGGGGGGGGGCTGCAAGGAGCAGTGAGGGCGAGGCAGGAGAGTTTAGCACTGCAGAAGGAAGGAAGGGGAAAGTACTTTCCCTGGCTTATGCAACAGATGAATCTCCTGTTGTTTACAACAATGCGATTTCCTGCTGATGAACCACAGGTGGCTTGTTGTATGAAAAAGGCAGTGAAATGCTAATTCTAATGCTTCCTGTTTGACTTCCCCTCCTGCTCCTGAGTATCCCTCTCCTCACCAGGATCCTGTGCTCCTGGCAGCACTCCCTCCCCCAAACATCTACGCCTCACCTAATCCTCATTTCTCCCGTAGGCCCTGTTCTCCCCCTCATTAGCTCCAGCCAGAGACCTGTTGCCTCTCAGGTCTTCATGCACCTGTGTCCTCTCTCCTGCACTCCACCCCCTAGAAACCTCATGATTTGGAGGTACAGCCTGCCAGTCGAAGGAGGAGTCCAGGTGTGGAAGGTGCTCATGGGCAGCTTGCATGTAAGAGTCATTGTGGGGTGCACTAGCATCTTCACTGCCACCTCTACCTGAGGAACCTCCTGTTGTTCATCAGAGAGGAACCACAGAGCATGATCAGAGAACCTCTTGAGGTCCACGAAGTGGGAGTGGAGCTTGAGGGGCAAGGGGAGGAGATCAGTGGGGGCATTTCCCACTTCCTGCAGGAAGGGAGAAGCCCCCATCAAGTCTCCTCAGCCCCATCTCAGGAAGCTGACCATGCTCTTTGCGTTCTCCCCCTTGCCTTCACAAACCTGTAATAGAATGTATGAGGGTCCTCAGCCCCTTTGCATGCCTTTTGTAAGGACAGAGTCTCATTTCTGTTGACAAACCTTCCAAGTCACGGAGTCATGCGGTGTGAGCTCTATCTGCATAAGGAAAGGGACTAGAAACTAGTTTGTTAAACACAGCCAGCTTAGGTCTTCAGCATTTGTTGTGATGAGCTGTGCACTAAGGTCACCAGAACTGATATTCCTTAGCAGTGTTACTAAAGACAATGTTAATTGCTATGGTAATTTGAATTTAATCAACTACATTTTGCTCCGGGGCACTAGATCTCAGCTAAGGGAATCCATGCAAGTCAGTTAACTTGCCTTTTTTGGTATAAAGTGGGAAACAGACAAATATCATTAGAATACGTCTGGACTTGTGCTTAACAGCTCTAGTTTAGGGTCTCATAGTTCAGGAACAAGTTGTCAGACTTGCTTCAGATTTTATAGAAAAAAAGAGCTAATTTACATGTTTTGAGAACAATATACATGGAAGGTCAGGCTGAAATCAGGTTTATAACAGAAACTCAGTTGCTCTCTTAACTATGACACAACGGCTGTCACTCTGTTAATGATTCAGTGCTTGGTTCATCTTCTCATGTACAGCTGTAAAATGTAACATTACAGTTAACAAAGTTATTATTGGTACAACTTACTGTAGGAAATTTTGCTATCATCATTCAAAATTTCTTCATTTTCTGAGACATTTCTAATGTCACTGCACTTGTAACAGTGACTGTTGGAGATAGTGCTAGTTGATAATTTAGTACATAGAGAATTTGCATATCTCTTGCAAAAATCAGGTATAGTTACTTAATAGAATTTATTTACTGATTTCTAGAATGCTCATTTCTGAGTACAGAATCTGAGACGTAGTACAAATTTTAAACAAAGTTTAAAACAAAACTGTGCCCAGTGCCTACAAGAACCAGAAGCTCTTACTAAGAGAACAGTGCAAAAGAACTAAAACCAGAAAGGAAGAGCTGGTGCACAATAGACAGTACAATGTTGTGCTGACCTAAATAGAAAGACTTAGCTTTGAACCTTGGAAATATGATGGATGTCCTCAGAGAGGATGATCCATAGACAAGGTCTCTGGTCAAAAACGTCCTTATCCCCAGAGGGGAACTTGGGATGGTGAGCGCAAACAATGCAAGTAACCTCAGTTTTCTTGGAGAGACAGAGGGATATGATAAAGTACTTCAGGCCAGCACTATGCTCTTTGGAAATGTAGGGTCAAATCCAGCTCAGGCCGGCACAGCAAATGGAAGGAGACATGTAGGCTACTGCATTCTCCTTAATCAGGGAAAGACTATCTAGACCTGTTCAACAAATCGTGAATAATCCTGCAAGATATCATCATTCCACAAGAGCCTATTGAAGGGCCACATCATGAAACAGTCCTGTCGTCTTAGTTCAGTATATCATCACTGAGAACTCACTGCACCTTGCTGCACACTGCGTATTTGATTATCTTTAGCTTTCCTTCTTTCTTTTTCTTCATTCTCCTGTTAAACAATGGGATAAGATGTATTTACAGATTGATTATGATAGTTTATACATCTTTTAATAACCTGGCTTATTTTCATGGAAGTTTGTGGTTTTCCGCTCTTCCATTGCCTTGTAAACACACATTGTATAGATGTACTCCATCTCCTGTTACTGTGTATCTTTTGAAGATGACTTGACAGACAATCTAGAAAAAGTGCAAACCACTAGCTATCAGTGCGATTGTAAAATATGTGTATGCATTAAAGACAAAGAAATGTATTGATAAAGCACTACGATAACCTTGACAGTGATTTTGTTTAAAACGAGTGTACTTACATGCTGAACTGTTATCTGTATAATAATAATGCTGCAGATGACAATCCAAGGGAGACAATTTGCTGACATTTGGCACCAGAGAAACCTGATTAAAATATTATTTCCATTCACCAAAGCAATGTTTTAAGTAATAGAATCTGTTAGAACATGAAAATGTTAATAGAAAACATTTACCTACCCAGCAGGGTGTTTGGAAAGCACGCTGAGATCCTTGTACTAAAAGGTGCAATATATGAGTAAATTAATTAGTAATAATTATTTTGTTGCCTAGTGGATGAAGAAGTGATTGCAGTTAATCTTGAAGGGTTTATTTCTTTGCAGCCTTTGAAAATGCACTGCAAGAGTTGTGCACTGGTAACCAGTTCTGGACACCTCTTGGGAAGCAAACAAGGCAACAGAATTGACCAGACTGAGTGTGTAATACGAATGAACGATGCACCCACTCGAGGTTATGGAAAAGATGTTGGAAACAAAACTAGCCTTCGAGTCATTGCACATTCTAGTATCCAGAGAATTCTGCGAAACCGCAATGAACTGTTAAATATGAGTCAAGGTACTGTGTTTATCTTCTGGGGTCCCAGCAGCTATATGAGAAGAGATGGAAAAGGTTTGGTTTATAATAATCTGCAATTGATGAATCAGATACTACCTCAATTAAAAGTATATATGGTTTCTCGGCACAAGATGCTTCAATTTGATGACCTCTTCAAACGGGAAACTGGCAAAGACAGGTGAGGAAGTTTATGTGGGTACATTTGGGGAAATTTCCATAGCTGCAGAATAATGGCATTTACACTCATCAGCTTCAGATTAACTCAGAGGGAACATCATGCCCCTTAAATGTGGTTGTAATATGATTTTACGTGCTAAATAACACTTAGCCTTTGTAACTTAAATCAAAAATGTGCATCAAAATAATTTGTATTGAATATTTTTCCATTAACTTATAACACTAAAAATGTGTGTGTTGAATACAATCAAGCAAGGGAATTGCAGAAAGAAACAGCCAGGAGATGGACACTGCGTTTTACATCTCACTTTGGGGTAATAAACCTGAAAGCAGTTTTTTACTGGTTTTGAAGAATCAGAATTGATAGGTTTTACTTTCTTATGGAGGAAATGCTACTGTTTTGTGAATTATAATGGCTACTTATTGAATTTAAGCATTCTTCAACATTGCTGCTGTAAAGCTTCCTGTAAAACAAATACACACTTTTTTCATATATTAGGTGCTTCTGGACAGTTCATCTGCCATTTACAGCTGAGAAAAAAGAAATTGTTATGATAGTTAGATCTTTATGAGACCATCTGTAACATATAGACTGATCTTTAAATGAAATTTTTAATAAGTGACCACTGCACGACTGGAGTGTTTTTGTGCATAATGTAGGTAAATGGGCTTTTAAGCCAAGGACTTTCTCAAGAAAAATACATTTGTTTTTATTTTTATGAACTCATTATATTTGTACATATTAAATATGCAGCAGTAAAAATGGTACAAGGTCCCCACTTCAATACAAACGAAGAGGTGAGTACACAGTGCAGTAAGTCACTGTGAACAGTTTTCCCCACCTCGAAACTTACTACAGAGTCCAGCCCATACAGCTGGTTTTAGTACTGGGCAACCACAGCGGATGTGTCCTGTCTTCCAGGCTGCAGGGCAGGGGCAAGGCAGAGTCACTCCATAGCAGATTATTGCTCCTGATTGGTTGAAGGAACCGTCTTTTGGTTCTGTGTTTGTACAGCACCTAGCAGAATGGGGGCATGGTCCATGACTGGGGTGCCTAGGCGTTACTGCAACACAGATAATAAATAATAATGATAGGTAGCTGTCCCTACCCTTTAGAAGCCCACACTGTAAGGTAAAGGACCACTGCAACCAAGATACACTGTATCCTCTGGCCCCAGCCTACTTTGCGCATTGCTGCCTAAGAGTCCCACCTAGGCTAGGGCTCTGCACAGGGTGTGCAGTACTGCCCCCTAAATCTTGCCCCTCCTACACTGGCTCCACTGTCATCAGGGAATCCTCAGTGGCTCTGGAGGTATGGACCAGTATTGCCGGTATAAGCATAAGGTAACTATGTCTAGGCCTACTTGTTAAAGATCCTCTCTCGGTTCGAAGTGGTGGCAGGGCCTCTCTTCATTCACTGTAATTGCACAGGGAAACGACAGCTGGGGGAGGTGCTCTACTAGCACAGAAAAAACTCTTCCCTCTCTTATAATGACAGGTTTCAGAGTAACAGCCATGTTAGTCTGTATTCGTAAAAAGAAAAAAGAAAAGGAGTACTTGTGGCACCTTAGAGACTAACCAGTTTATTTGAGCATGAGCTTTCGTGAGCTACAGCTCACTTCATCGGATGCATAGCATATCGTGGAAACTGCAGAAGACATTATATACACACAGAGACCATGAAACAAAACTTCCTCCCACCCCACTGTCCTGCTGCTAACAGCTTATCTAAAGTGATCATCAAGGAAGGCCATTTCCAGCACAAATCCAGGTTTTCTCACCCTTCCCCCCCCCACACACAGACACACATACAAACTCACTCTCCTGCTGGTAATAGCCCATCCCTCTTTGAAACCTCTCTTTATAATGCGCATGATAATCAAGGTGGGTCATTTCCAGCACTAATCCAGGTTTTCTCACCACCACCCCCCCCCCACACACACACCCCTCCAAAAACCACACACACAAACTCACTCTCCTGCTGGCAATAGCTCATCTTACAATGTGCACAGCAATAATCCAAGTTTAACCAGAACGTCTTGGGGGGGGGGGTTGTAGGAAAAGAACAAGGGGAGATAGGCTACCTTGCATAATGACTTAGCCACTCCCAGTCTCTATTCAAGCCCAAATTAATAGTATCCAATTTGCAAATGAATTCCAATTCAGCAGTTTCTCGCTGGAGTCTGGATTTGAAGTTTTTTTGCTTTAAGATAGCGACCCTCATGTCTGTGATTGCGTGACCAGAGAGATTGAAGTGTTCTCCGACTGGTTTATGAATGTTATAATTCTTAACATCTGATTTGTGTCCATTTATTCTTTTACGTAGAGACTGTCCAGTTTGACCAATGTACATGGCAGAGGGGCATTGCTGGCACATGATGGCATATATCACATTGGTGGATGTGCAGGTGAACGAGCCTCTGATAGTGTGGCTGATGTTGTTAGGCCCTGTGATGGTGTTCCCTGAATAGATATGTGGGCACAGTTGGCAACGGGCTTTGTTGCAAGGATAGGTTCCTGGGTTAGTGGTTCTGTTGTGTGGTATGTGGTTGTTGGTGAGTATTCGCTTCAGGTTGGGGGGCTGTCTGTAGGCAAGGACTGGCCTTTCTCCCAAGATTTGTGAGAGTGTTGGGTCATCCTTCAGGATAGGTTGTAGATCCTTAATAATGCTTGTAAGAATGCTTGATAGAGATCTTGTAGGTGTTTGCCTCTGTCTGAGGGGTTGGAGCAAATGCGGTTGTATCGCAGAGCTTGGCTGTAGACGATGGATCGTGTGGTGTGGTCAGGGTGAAAGCTGGAGGCATGTAGGTAGGAATAGCGGTCAGTAGGTTTCCGGTATAGGGTGATCTCTATCAAGCATTCTTACAACTACAATACCCACCTGCGGAAGTGAAGAAACAGATTGATAGAGCCAGAAGAGTTCCCAGTAGTCACCTACTACAGGACAGGCCTAACAAAGAAAATAACAGAACGCCACTAGCCGTCACCTTCAGCCCCCAACTAAAACCCCTCCAACGCATTATTAAGGATCTACAACCTATCCTGAAGGATGACCCAACACTCTCACAAATCTTGGGAGAAAGGCCAGTCCTTGCCTACAGACAGCCCCCCAACCTGAAGCGAATACTCACCAACAACCACATACCACACAACAGAACCACTAACCCAGGAACCTATCCTTGCAACAAAGCCCGTTGCCAACTGTGCCCACATATCTATTCAGGGAACACCATCACAGGGCCTAACAACATCAGCCACACTATCAGAGGCTCGTTCACCTGCACATCCACCAATGTGATATATGCCATCATGTGCCAGCAATGCCCCTCTGCCATGTACATTGGTCAAACTGGACAGTCTCTACGTAAAAGAATAAATGGACACAAATCAGATGTTAAGAATTATAACATTCATAAACCAGTCGGAGAACACTTCAATCTCTCTGGTCACGCAATCACAGACATGAGGGTCGCTATCTTAAAGCAAAAAAACTTCAAATCCAGACTCCAGCGAGAAACTGCTGAATTGGAATTCATTTGCAAATTGGATACTATTAATTTGGGCTTGAATAGAGACTGGGAGTGGCTAAGTCATTATGCAAGGTAGCCTATCTCCCCTTGTTCTTTTCCTACAACCCCCCCCCCAAGACGTTCTGGTTAAACTTGGATTATTGCTGTGCACATTGTAAGATGAGCTATTGCCAGCAGGAGAGTGAGTTTGTGTGTGTGGTTTTTGGAGGGGTGTGTGTGGGGGGGGGGTGGTGGTGAGAAAACCTGGATTAGTGCTGGAAATGACCCACCTTGATTATCATGCGCATTATAAAGAGAGGTTTCAAAGAGGGATGGGCTATTACCAGCAGGAGAGTGAGTTTGTATGTGTGTCTGTGTGTGTGGGGGGGAAGGGTGAGAAAACCTGGATTTGTGCTGGAAATGGCCTTCCTTGATGATCACTTTAGATAAGCTGTTAGCAGCAGGACAGTGGGGTGGGAGGAAGTTTTGTTTCATGGTCTCTGTGTGTATATAATGTCTTCTGCAGTTTCCACGATATGCTATGCATCCGATGAAGTGAGCTGTAGCTCACGAAAGCTCATGCTCAAATAAACTGGTTAGTCTCTAAGGTGCCACAAGTACTCCTTTTCTTTTTTCTTTTTCCCTCTCTTAGTTTGCTCAGCCAGAGCAGAGAAGAAGGGGAAGCTGACAATCCCCAGGGAATTGAGCATTTAATACTTTTTTTGGAGGGTGTATGGAATTAGCTGCATCCCCAGTATACAGCGGAGTGAAACTTAATAGTAAGTATAATGAGGCTTCACTGTGGGCTAGATGGGGCATTTAGGCTCAGGCTCTGCCTACAGGGCAGTGCAGTGCTGTATTCTCCCAGTCACAATACCTCCCCTGGCCCCCTCTTGCTCTAGAGAAGGTAAGATGCAGCACCCCTTTTTGAGACGCAGGCTACTTCCTGCCCTGCTGTCTGGCCAGCTCTGCTGGCTACACATGTGGGAGGGTGGAATCATGCCTCCTCACTTGCAGTGGGGATATCAGGCACACAGCAGGGATCTGAGCAGGCTCTGTGTGTGCACAGAGTGAGGGCTTTTTACACCTCTGCAGTCACATCTGCTCAGAGCATGGTCTTGTCCTGTAGGACAAGTGAAAACCTGAAGGAATTTTGTCCTTTAATTACGCTATAGCTGAGTTTATTGTGAGCCCAGTTCTGGGCACGTTCAGCTCCCAGTGGGAACCAAGGGCACTGGGATCCTTGTAGCATTTGGTCTTACAAACAAGTTCTGTTGGTAATAAGAAGGCGCGCATGCCCCTGTAGAAGAAATGCTCCTTTAGAGGACACTTTTCACCTACTTGAAGGACTAAGAAGATTAAAACAAGAGATGAAAATAAATGAAAAGGCAGCACAAACGAAGGAGAAAGGAATATGAAGGGAAACATAGGCAGGAAGGAATTTGTAGAGAAAAAGACAATTGCAGAGCTGTGGTTGCAGGAACAGAACACTGTGTAACCCAGAATGTTCTCTACTCAGTGTGCTTTTTTTTTTTCCTATTGAGTACTACTGAGTTATTGACTGCAAAAAACAAAGGGGTAGAAATCTGATTGCAAGGAAGCAATAATCAAGCCATCCATTTCTGTCTTTAGTATTATGAGAAAAAGGATAATTGGATGTATTGTGATTTATAAAAAAAGGACTGATTTTTAAAACTGAAGGAGAACCTTCAGAAAATGTCACCAATGAAATACTATGGCAGATGACAGAGGCTGCAGAGCAATATACTTTGATATTACAAAGTAACTGTACTTGAAAATAACTTTGTAATTGAATAAGGGTACATTAAGAAAATATGATTCAGAACCAATATTACAGTAATTAGATAAAGGAAGCGTAAATGAAATAACTTCAGGAAGAGTATTTCCACAGAGATTATAAATGAGATTTTGGTGGAGCAGAAAGGCCTTTAATTGTAATTTAGTGTGCACTACAGAATTATCAGCACAATGTGTTAGCTCATCATAAAAAAGAATATCTGATAATTCCCCCTAATAAGCACATGACAGCTCTTCGTATTCTTTCATTACAGCTGATTAAGAGTAAAAACAGTAGATATTCTTTTGTTGGACTCTTGTTAAAATCTTTTATGAAAAGGCAAGACAATGTAACCCTGTTTCTATACTGTAATACTGCAGAGGTGGCATTTAGAGAGATGGAAGCATTAACAATGGTACTTGAACAGGTTTTCAGATTTAAATTCTTCATGCTCATTGATTGTCTTGTGTTTAAAGTTTGTTTAAATTCCTTTATTTTTCCTATTTATTGAAACCTTGAGAGTTACAGTAACTAACAAAATAATTGTCTAACTGAAAAGGGCCAGACCCTTCTGACAGATGCCCTGGGTTTTCTGGGCTGTGCAAACCCTAGACTTGGGGGAATCTTGTCTGTTGAGAACAATCTATTCCCCCCCAAATCTCTCACTTCTGTGGCATGCAAACAAATTCTCCTCCTTGGGTCCTTATCCCTTCCCCCTCCACCTTTGAGCTGGAAAATTATTATTTGTATTGCAATAGTGCCTACAGACCCCTAACTGAGATTAGGGCCCCATTGTGCTAGGTGCTGCATATACACACAGTGAGAAACCAGTCCCTGCCCCAAAGAGCTTACACTGTAAATAGACATGGCAGAACATAGGGTAGGAAAAAGGAAGTATTACTATCTCCATTTTACAGATGTGGACCCAAGGCACAGAGAAATTAAAGGTCAGATTGAGGCTGCTGTCTTTACTGTTCTCCCATAGCGGACAGGTCCATTCCTGAGGTGAGTCAAGTAGACTAATTTATGCTAGCCATTGGCCTCCTCATCAGTAGTAAGGGGTGGAGATTAATAGATGGCATACATGGTTCCTTGGAAGCCTCAGTAATGAACCTGTAGGTCACATAAACACCCAAGAGTGGAATCAGGTATGCCCCTTTTAAAGACTGTCCCCAGTTTACAGATGTTCAGTTAGCCAGAAAGGAGCCAGGCACACTAGGATATCTGGGTTACTCCTCAAATGGAATCCCACATTGTTGTTCAGAGATGCCAGATGCCATTAATGACACTCAGGCTAGGTGGAGTCAGAGCCTCTGATCTTGTGCAAGAGGTGTCATGTTACGGCTAATGGATGGCAATGGCTTTAGTCATTGAAGAAAGGAGACTCCCTGCTAAGAATCACAATTAGAATTCTCAGGTATGGAACACAGAGTAGCTGAGGCACCTCCACAGACCAGCATTTGCAAAAGCTCGTTTTGGCTGGATTGAGCTCTTGGGATCAAATCCTGGTCCCACTGAAATTCTGTGTATATCTACACAGCTCTCGGCAGTGAGTCTCTGGGGTCAACAGATCTGGGCTAGCGCTAAAAATTGCTGTGCAGAAAGTGCTTTGAAATTGCTTGGGTGGGAACGTGCTCGAGTCCCATAGCCACAACTTCAAAGCACTGTCTACACAGCTATTTTTAGAGCACTAGTACAAGCCCCGAGCTGGGAGGCTTGCTGCCGCAGGCTATGTAGACATACACAGTGGGACCAGCATTAGGCTCTAAATGGCATCCTGTGTCGCCATGCAGTTGGGTGATGGTTTCCATTAAGCAATTATCGATACAGGGTATTTTTCTGGTAGTTAACTAGTATCCGAATATAAACACAGGCTTGGAGGCTACAGTTGCCTAAGGTAAATGTCACAAAAACATTAATGTTTCTGTGCCCAAAATTAATGACAGCAAAAGAGGTGTTGGTTGCCCAGTTTTCATAACCTTTCACAAAAATGGAGAAAACTGCCCAGAAATTACTTTAGATGTTTCAAGAATTATTTGTCACCCTGGAAACTTAATTATGTTTCTACTTTTAGGAAGATATCCAACACTTGGCTTAGCACAGGATGGTTCACGATGACTATCGCATTAGAACTCTGTGACAGGATAAATGTTTATGGCATGGTGCCACCAGATTTCTGCAGGTAAGATGTATGTTGGAAGCATTATTTGCTAACCAGGCTGAACATTGGAGATAAATATTGAAATCTTTAATTTTGTTTCCAAGAAACATGTCTACGGTCCTCTAGAAGCAATTAATTAACATGTCCCAGGATCTGGTTCAAGAAACAACAAACAGCATTTAATTCTGTTATATAAAATATTAAATGTTTTTGTTCATACAGTGGAAGAATTAATCCATCTTGTTGGTGTCTTTTAGCCTTTGAATATTTATCAGCTAAAACTAATGCAATAATTGGCATGAAATTAATCTGGAAAATATTAGTTTCAATCTTCCTCTGAAGGGATTTTTCATTATAGAAGGAGGGAAGCTCTGACAGTTTGACTAGTTTCTAAACTGAACTATTTATGAAACCAAAATTAAGATCCCAGTTCCCCTGACATGTAAGCCCTACACATCTGGAAAACTGGCTACCTATATTACCCCCACAAAATCTGAATTTGCACATGTAAAATGGATGGTTAATCTTGCTATTAGCTATCTTGTGCATGCAGATTTCGTTTGCAGGTGAAAGACGCAGCACTCAGACTTTTGCCAGTGAAACTGGCTAGTGTTAGAAAGTTTGGTAACAGGTGTAAGTTCAATGAGAGGTAACTTGCTACAAAAATTGATATTGAGCCATTTCACAAGTACAGTTTATTTTCGGCCACATTCAGTGCTCATATGCAACAAGGGGAAGGGATTCAGTACAACTTTTCATCGCTCACTCCCCGTCTGAACTAGTGGGTACTTCATAGAATTTTCTGCTGCAAACTCACTGACTTCACTGAAGTCTAGTTTATCGGTAAAATGACTTTCAGTGGCAAGGAAAGCAAGATTACAGAGATGGGTTGGCTCATTGTATCATGGAGGTAGAGTTTCTTTTGTTTTAATTCTTTTGAGCATTAAAAATGACCATTCATGACCTTGCATTTGTGCTGACCATGAAGAAGTAGCAGCTTATTGACAGGATCTTTACCATAGGCAATGTCAACACCAAATTGTACGTGGTGAGAATCTTTATGTATTTCTAACAGAACATTAGTGACTGTAACTTGAGCTGTTCCTACCAGAGCTCCCAAATTTCACAAGGAGCTCTTCAAGGAAGGCATCAGATGAGATGAGATACTACGGATATCAGACATAAACAACTTCCATTACACTCTGCCTACTTGAGTTTCCTCCCAGTTCAATTGGATAAGACCTTCTTCACTTCCTACTCTAAAACTGTAAAGTTCCTGGCACCATTATGATGGCTGCCAGGTCCTAACCCAGAAGTGGTTGCATTCTGGGGGTAAGTGAAGCGATCCCTATGAATTTATAAGTCATAGATCTGTGTACCACTTTAATTCAGTGTAAAGCAAGGCAACCCCTTTGGGGTTTGTTTGTTGGGGTACATGCATGTAGATGGGAAAAAAGAAGGGCAATCCCTGGTCCAGAGAGCTTAACATCTTCACTATGACTGTGTGTAAAATGTTCATAAGAATCAGTGTACTGTAACAAAGTGGCATAATATTAAATTATAAGACACTATAATATTTACTACTGTTTATATAAGAACATAAGAATGGCCATATTGTGTCAGACCAATGGCCCATCTATCCAGTATCCGGTCTTCTGGCAGTGGCTGGTGCCAGATGCTTCAAAGGGAATAAACAGAACAGGGCAATCATCAAATGATTCAGTCCCGGCTTCTGGCAGTCAGAGGTTTAGGCACACCAAGAGCATGGGGTTATGTCCCTGACCATCATGGCTAATAGCCATCGATGGACCTATCGTCCATGAATTTATCTAATTCTTCGTTGAACCCAGTTATACTTTTGGCCTTCACAACATCCTCTGGCAATGAGTTCCACAGGTTGACTGTGCATATGTGAAGTAGTAGTTCCTTATGTTGGCTTTAAACCTACTGCTTATTAATTTCATTGGGTGACCTCTGGTTCTTGTATTATGGGAAGGGGTAGCTAACACTTCTCTGTTCACATTCTCCACACTATTCATGATTTTATAGATCTCTCTCAGATCCCCCCTTAGCTCTCTCTTTTTTTTCAAGCTGAACAGTCCCAGTCTTTTTAATCTCTCCTCATATGGGATTCCATACCCCTAATCATTTTTGTTTCCTTACTTTTTCCAATTCTAATATACGTTCTTTGAGATGGGGTGACCAGAACTACACACAGTATTTGAGGTATGAGCATACTGTGGATTAATACGGTGGCATTATGATATTTTCTGTCTTACTATCTATTCCTAGCCTAATGGTTCCTAACATTGTTAGCTTTTTTGACTGCTACTGCACACTGAGTGGATATTTTCAGAGAACCATCCACAATGACTCCAAGATCTCTTTCTTGAGTGGTAACAGCTAATTTAGACCCCATCATTTTGTATGTATAGTTGGGATTATGTTTTCCAGTGTGCATTACTTTGCATTTATCAACATTGAATTTCTTCTGCCTTTATGTTGCCCAGTCACTTAGTTTTGTGAGATCCCTTTGTAACTCTTCACAGTCAGCTTTGGACTTAACTGTGTTGAGTAATTTTGTATTGTCTGGTTTCAGAGTGGTAGCCATGTTAGTCTGTATCAGCAGAAAGAACGACGAGTACTTGTGGCACCTTAGAGACTAACAAATTTATTTAAGCATAAGCTTTCATGGGCTAAAGCCCACTTTATCAGATGAATGCAGTGGAAAGTACAGTAGGAAGATATATAGATAGATATACAGAGAACATGAAAAAATGGGGGTTGTCATACCAACTCTTAACGAGACCAATCAATTAAGGTGGGCTATTATCATCAGGAGAAAAAAAATTTGCAGTGATAATCAGGATGGCCCATTTCAAACAGTTGACAAGAAGGTGTGAGTAACAGTAGGGGGAAAATTAGCATGGGGAAATAGTTTTTAGTTAGTGTAATGACTCATCCACTCCCAGTCTTTATTCAAGCCTAAGTTAATGGTGTCCAGTTTGCAGATTAATTCCCATTCTGCTGTTTCTCTTTGGAGTCTGTTTTTTAAGTTTTTTTGTTGAAGAATTGTGACTTTTAGGTCTGTAATGGAGTGTCCAGGGAAGTTGAAGTGTTCTCTGCCTGGTTTTTGAATGTTATAATTCTTGACGTCTGATTTGTGTCCATTTATTCTTTTGCGTAGAGACTGTCCGGTCTGGCCAATGTACATGGCAGAGGGGCATTGCTGGCACATGATGGCATAGATCACATTGGTAGATGTGCAGGTGAACGAGCCTCTGATAGTGTGGCTGATGTGATTAGGCCCTGTGGTGGTGTCCCTTGAATAGATATGTGGACAGAGTTGGCAACGGGCTTTGTTGCAAAGATAGGTTCCTGGGTTAGTGTTTTTGTTGGGTGGTGTGTGGTTGCTGGTGAGTATTTGCTTCAGGTTGGGGGGTTGTCTGTAAGCGAGGACTGGCCTCCCAAGATCTGTGAGATTGAGAGATCGTCCTTCAGGATAGGTTGTAGATCCTTGATGATACGTTGAAGAGGTTTTAGTTGGGGGGCTGAAGGTGGTGGCTAATGGCATTCTGTTATTTTCTTTGTTGGGCCTGTCCTGTAGTAGGTGACTTCTGGGTCCTCTTCTGGCTCTGTCAATGTGTTTCTCCACTTCAGCAGGTGGGTACTGTAGTTTTAAGAACGCTTGATAGAGATCTTGTAGGTGTTTGTCTGAGGGGTTGGAGTAAATGCGGTTGTATCTTAGAGCTTGGCTGTAGACAATGGACCGTGTGGTGTGGTCTGGATGAAAGCTGGAGGCATGTAGGTAAGTATAGCAGTCAGTAGGTTTCCGGTATAGGGTGGTGGTTTTGTGACCATCGCTTATTAGCACTGCAGTGTCCAGGAAGTGGATCTCTTGTGTGGACTGGTCCAGGCTGAGGTTGATGGTGGGATGGAAATTGTTGAAATCATGGTGAAATTCCTCAAGGGCTTCTTTTCCATGGGTCCAGCTGTTGAAGATGTCATCAACGTAGTGCAAGTAGAGTAGGGGCGTTAGAGGACGAGAGCTGAGGAAGCGTTGCTCTAAGTCAGCCATAAAAATGTTGGCATGCTGTGTGGCCATGCTGGTACCCATAGCAGTGCCGCTGACTTGAAGGTATACATTGTCCCCAAATGTGAAATAGTTGTGGGTGAGGACAAAGTCACAAAGTTCAGCCACCAGGTTTGCCGTGATATTACTGGGGATACTGTTCCTGACGGCTTGTCCATCTTTATGTGGAATGTTGGTGTAGAGGGCTTCTACATCCATAGTGGTCAGGATGGTGTTTTCTGGAACATCACCAATGGATTGTAGTATCCTCAGGAAGTCAGTGGTGTTTCAAAGATAGCTCGGAGTGCTGGTAGCGTAGGGCCTGAGGAGAGAGTCTACATAGCCAGACAATCCTGCTGTCAGGGTGCCAATGCCTGAGATGATGGGGCATCCAGGGTTTCCAGGTTTATGGATCTTGGGTAGCAGATAGAATACCCCTGGTCGGGTTCTAGGGGGTGTGTCTGTGCAGATTTGATCTTGTGCTTTTTCAAGGAGTTTCTTGAGCAGATGGGGTAGTTTCTTTTGGGAACTCTCAGTGGGATCAGAGGATAATGGACTGTAGAATGTGGAGTTAGAGAGCTGCCTAGCAGCCTCTCGTTCATATTGTGACCTATTCATGATGACAACAGCACCTCCTTTATCAGCCTTTTTGATTATGATGTCAGAGTTGTTCCTGAGGCTGTGGATGGCATTGTGTTCTGCATGGCTGAGGTTATGGGGCAAGTGATGCTGCTTTTCCACAATTTCAGTAAACTTTGTCTCCTCACTGTTTATCCCTTTTTCCAGATCATTTATGAATGTGTTGAACATCATTGGTCCCAGTACAGACCCCGCTATTTACCTCTCTCCACTGTGAAAACTGATCATTTATTTCTACCCTTTGTTTCCTGTCTTTTAACCAGTTACTGATTCATGAGAGGACCTTCCCTCTTATCCTGTCACTGCCTACTTTGCTTAAGAGCCTTTGGTGAGGGACCTTGTTAAAGGCTTTTTGAAACCCCAAATGCATTATATCCAATGAATCACCGTTGTCCACATGTTTGTTGACCCCCTCAAAGAATTCTAATAGATTGGTGAGGCATGATTTCCCTTTACAAGCCATGCTGACTCTTTCCCAATTTATCGTGTTCATCTATGTGTCTGATAATTCTGTTCTTTACTGTAGTTTTTTTTTAAGATTGGTGTTACATTAGCTATTTGCCAATTATCTGGTACAGAGGCTGATTTAAGTGATAGATTACATACCAAAGATAATAGTTCTGCAATGTCATATCTGAGTTCCTTCAGAACTCTTGAGTGAATATCATCTGGTGCTGGTGAGTTATTACTGTTTAATGTATCAGTTTGTTCCAAAAGCTCCTCTGTTGACCTCAGACTGGGACAGTTCCTCAGATTTGTCATCTAAAAACAATGACTCAAGTATGGGACTCTTGCTCACATCCTCTGCAGTGAAGAGCAATGCAAAGAATTTAGCTTCTCTGCAATAGCCTTGTCTTCCTTGAGTGCTCCTTTAGCACCTTGATCACTCAAGGTCCCCACTGATTGTTTGGCAAGCTTCCTGCTTCTGATGTACTTTAAAAAAAATTGCTGTTTAGTTTTAGTCTCTTTTGCTAATTGCTCTTCAAATCCTTTTTTTGGCTGCTTAATTATACTTGGCTTGCCTGAGTTTATGCTCCTTTCTATTTTCCTCAATAGGATTTGCCTTCCAATTTTTAAAATGTGTCTTTTTATCTCTAACTTCCTCTTTTACTCTGTTTAGCCTTGGTACCATTTTTTGGTTCTCTTACTCTTTTTTTTTTTTTTAAATTTGGGGTATACATATAGTTTTAGCCTCTTTTATATACATGGTTAATATTTATACTTCAGTGAACAAATTATAGTACAGTGGTTCATTTACCTGCTCGTAAAGATGGGAAAAAGCAGTTTCATAAGCAATGGAATTTAATCTATCCTTATTAAAGGGCACAGTCTACATCTGTGCTGTAGAGACTAACTCTGGGGAAGGTAATCTACAAAGGCCCCTGAGAAGAACCCGGTGCTCCCATAAATACAACCTGAACTGTCTGGTTTGTCCTTAGTCAGCTCATTAAATTATAAAATATTGTAGCAAATAAAGCATGATACTTATTTTCAAATATATGGTTACAAAATACAGTATAGAGCTATTAACTATTGTCTGCTACTAGAAATGTGCACAAAAGGCTGGACTTCAGAGTTGCGTTCTTGTGGTACATTAGGAACAATGAATTTTAGGTCCAACACAGTAAAAATTTGCAATAAAATATGTTTTCATTATTTTCCCGATTAAAATCCTCCTACTGTATTGCTGATTATTTAGTTGAATATCAAATACAAATATATTAAAAATTAATGTATAATATTCATATTTATATTCAGAATTAAAATAAAACTCAATTTACAATTCCTCTTTCCCATTTTTTAAAGTATTAATTAGCAAAGTAATGAGTCTGGGTGATCACTGTCATGGAACTAAATTAATATCAAATCTGTAATGTGAAGGACATTTCAGAGGAATCATGAATATTACATAGTTGGTTCTGTTAAAATTATTAGCTTAAGATCATTAACCAAACTTCTTTCCACCAGGGCAGGGGGAAACAAATTCTGTTTAAAGGAATTTGTCCTACAGAATGAGAAGATTTTCATTGTCAACACGAACAACACTTAGGTGTATAAATCTGTACATTTACTAAATTTAATATTTACATGTGTTGGTATTTGCAATTGAAAGTGAAATGGTTGACCTGAGTATTGTGATTTTTCTGGTGTTCTGCAATAGATCCATATGTAAGATTGAATCATTCACCTTGGTCATAATATTACTGGATTTTTTCAAAAGCGAAGGGTGTGTCTACACTGCAATTAAACACCTGCAGCTGGCTCATGTCAGCTGACTTGGACAAAGGGGCTCATGATAAGGGGGTGTTTAACTGGATGTAGATGCTTGGGTTGGAGCCCAAGCTCTGAGATCCTCCACTCTCGCGGAGTCCAAGAGCCCAGGCACCAGCCGAAGCCCGAACGTCTACATCACAGTTAAACACCCCTTAACCCAACTCTCGCGAGCCTGAGTCAGCTGACAGGCCAGTTGTGGATTTTAATTGCAGTGTAGACAAACCCTAAGGTGCCCTGATGTTGCTCTTATGCCACTCTATGTGAGTATCTCACTTACAAAGTGCTGCTTGGATAGGGATGCGCTGAAGTTATTGAGTATTCCGGGAGTAAGATGATAACCTGCTTAAGTCCCTAGCAACAGTTTAGCCCAGAGAATACACTTCTCTTGCTCCAAAATAAAATTAAGGGGGAAGATCACCTACTCTGAGTGTTCAGGAAGCAAATTCCAGCCCATAGTGGACTTGGGGCCAGATCTCCCCCTTCTGTAGAGAAGCCGTTGGAAGAAGTCTAAAGAGCAGAAATACACCATATTTCACAGTGCTTCCTTTAATTGTCCTTGCAAAGTGAGGGATTTGGGCTCCTGTAGAATTCACAGACAGTGAGATCTCCTAATTCCTGTGATCTTGGGCACACAAGGAAGCGCCATTGTTCCCCAGAGACAGGAGCCATTCTGTATGGATGTTCCTGTCTCTACTGGCTCCCATTGCAACCCAGCTCCAGGAGCTGCATTGCCATTGCTGGATCCCCTTGGGTATGTCCACACTGCATGCTAAGCCTGGGTCTATGAGACCCGAACTTGTGGACTCACAAGTGGACTATGGTTTCCTATTCAATGCTTGAGCATCCACACTGCATTGTAAACTTACTGTGTTTCCAGTTGCTGGATCCGGGTTTCACAGCCATGCTAATGCATCTCTTCTGCGCTACACAGACCTTCCATCTCAGGTTGGTGGTTTGACTTGCGTCCACTCTGCAAAATGACAGGGCTTATCCCAAGTCACAGTGGGATTCAGGCTCTAAGAACCCTCCTAGCTGGGTCCTAGGCCTCGGCTCCGCAGTGCTTGCTGATGCAAATCAGATTGACTTGTGTGTGGACAGAGGTGGGGCTTGGGCTCAAACCTGAGTCTCAGCCTGGTCTTAGTTTGCAGTGCAGAGAGACATACCCAGGCTTCTGGCTGCCCAGTAGCATATGCCAGAAGGACACAAGAGGGTTGATGTTACTTCTGGTGGCATTAACTTCTCATAGGAAATCTGACACAATCTCGGAATGGTGCCATAGAGAGCTGCCAGGCTCCTGCTCCATTTGCAACCCCACAGAACCTTTTCTGCACTTAACAGCTGCTGGGTGAGGGAGGCTGGCACCATACATGTTTCTGCTTTCCGCATTTGGGGAGGAGCTCTGTCTGAGGAGAGCCCCAGCATGGATCTGTGGAGATCTTCCCACAGTAGAGTTTATTCTGACCACTGTTTTAATTGCTAACTCTTTTTACACCAGAGGCATATACATAGAGGCAATTTAGAGTCAGGTAAAAAAATGATATTTTCCTATCAAGAATTCTCTTGTTTGGCTGCAAGGTCATTTCTCATTTGTGGAAATGTAGGCAAATTGGTGTTTAAAGTCCTGTAATTTATTCCTTTGGCCACCACCTCTGAATCTGGCTTCTTACTCTGTCCCACTCCCAACTGCCTTAAATCAAGTAGCTATTGTTCCTAGTTATGTTGTCTGGAGTTATGCATTTTAGTCCCAATTGTATGGCAACTATTCATGGTGGGCTATCTCCCTCAGTCCTTACTTATTGACCTCAGTGAGAGCACTGCCTCAGTAAGGGCTGCACAATTCCGTCCTGTATAACCAGGAGCAAAATGTATAAAGGTGTTTGGAACAATTTTAACAATTGCCATGGACTAGAAATTAGATTCCAAAGGGGGCAGGGCACTGGAGAGAGGAGGCAAAATTGTCCAGAAAACTTAACAGCCGAAGCACAAAATCTGCTTGTCCATACTTCAACATGATGATTGATGATGATAAAGAATGATGACATTTTATTCACCCTTCAAAATATATATAGTACTCACCCCAAGTGAGCAAGTATAATTCTGCAAGGCTGATTTACAGCCACTTTTAATTTGTAAAGGAAGAGATTGACTGGAGCGGGAGATGGGATGGCCTTGTTTTTCTGCTTCATTCCTTTCAATGCAAACACGGTTTGCTGTATTTTCAGGTACCAGTGTGGGTGGATACCATCTGTGGAAAAATGTGCACTGAAGTGGCAAAAAGTAAATGATTGACGCCAGATACAAGTGCTTATTGTGTGTCAGCGCTGGCATGCGATGAGTGGGAAAGTATAGTATATTTTACAAACTGCCATCCAACAGCTCCCTCCCAGCTGTGATATTAATATGCATGCTAACTGACAAAATACTGATTAATGTCCAGTGTCAGGCAGTGGTAAAATAGCATCTGTTTTAATATTAATAAATGAGATGACTAGCAATTTCCTGATAGAGATTACTCATGCATTTCATTTGCCGGTGACACAAGTTGATTGCAGTTAGGAGAGAACATGGTACAGTTAAGTTGGGTTACTGTGTACTTACTCAAGCCACAGAGTTCAGATCCAAAGCTAGCAATCCTGAAGTTCAGGGGTCTTTGGAACTGGGATTTAGGTTTGCCTTATATGAGAGAAGAAGAGACTAAACACAAAGGCCCAGGCGCTCAAATGTATTTAGGCACCTAACTCCCATTGGGTATCCCTTTGAAGAGCTGGGCCAAAGCTGTTAAGATACAAATCTGGATGTTCCCTTCCCCTGAGTTTGGTGTTTTCCTGTAACTGGTTTTGTTTCAGACCCATTTCTAGTAGTCACCACTGTATTAAATGGAATAACCTGGAATTTCTGGAACCCGATCCTGGAAGTGACTGCTCATGAGTGGACATCTGTACCCGTACAGAGTCCCACTGAAGCCAGTGTGGAGTTTTCACAAGATCTGGGTCTAAAATAACACATTGTTATGAAGTAACTATAGGCCCCAGCCAGCACAAGATATAGGCCTTTCTACATAGGAAAGTTTGGCCTGCTATTGAAGCCCTCAAACAAAGCAAAAAATAAGATCCATGGGAGTTAAACTCAAGGTAGAGGCACAAGGAGAGAGGGGGAAGAGACACAATACAAATAAATTCTTTGCTTCATTTGCTCTTCTGTTGCAAGTTCTTGGGACCATCCAGGTCCCAACTCCAGACTCTGAAGTCTACATGTGTTTCTACAACCGTAGCTTTGAACTAACCCCTTTAAATAGGGAGTATCTTCCTAATAGGCTTTTATCTTTCCATATGATGAGAAAAAGGAATTCTTGTCTAATCCAACATGCTGGATATCCACCCTGTTTAATATGATGCAGACTCCAATATGCTGTTTAAAAGCCTAGGAAGTGCCAGAGCCAGTAAGCCTGGAAGTTTTAGCAGGAGTGGACCCTAAGCAGTTAATTTGTTACCACAGTAGAAGTATTAGTTAGATGGATACCATGGACCTGATTCTGATCTCACACACACTGATTTTACAGCCGAGTATTTCCAGTGACTTAAACAGTTACTCCAAATTTACAGTAGAGAAAGTGTGGCAGGGGGTGCGGAGGGGAATACATGTAAAGGAGCAATAATCTAAATTATATGCACATGCCTATATACATAGTAGTTTCTTTTTGAATACCACATTAAAAATATACCCAGTTAGATTTATGGCAACAGTATAAACCACTCAGCTAGGAGATTTATTTTTCTTTTTAATACATTGGACCTTTTATAATAAACTTAGCGTGTGACATTCATTTGAAATAGAGATCTAGAAATCTACCTTGGTGATAGATGAAACCATCTATATTAAATACATATATAAACATGGATTTTTAAAATTAAAAAAATCGGGGTCTGTAGATGAAGTACTAATGGGTTTTTTTGTTTTTTCTTTGTATTTTTTTTTTTTTAGTTCTCATACATATTCCAGTGAGGCTGTGTACAATAAGAACAGAATCAATCTTGTTTTTAGAAATGTAATTTTATTGTTAGTGTGGTGCTGGAGGATTGATCTCAGTATTGTATTGTGTTATGAGAAAGCCAGACTGATTGAATTAAAATGTTAATCTAAGGGATAAATGGAAAGCAGCAGTAATTTTTTACATGACTGCTGCACATAAAATATAGAGAATGGTGAAATAAGGAAAATTAGCCAGAGAATTGAGCAGGTGACAGATGCTATACAATAGAAATAATGGGCAATACCAAAATACTTTAGATATTGTTTGTATATTTGATTGAAATTGAGATCAAACATTAAATAGTTCCTTTTTCAAACGGAAAGTAATAACCTTGGTATTAGAGCTGCCAGCCCTGATTCTGCATTGGTCTATTCATGCGCCATATCAGGGGCCAGCTCAGCGCACAGCTTAGAGCAACTTCATAGCTCCTCTGAGTTGCAACAACTTGGAACAACCAGAGGTGAAAGTAAGCCGGTACAGTGTACCAGCAAGAGCCAGTATGCCGTGCCGGACCGGACCGGACCGGACCGGCTTCCCCAGGCTGACACTTTAAAGGGCCCCGGGCTCCCCGCAGCAGCCGGAGCCCCAGGCCCTTTAAAGCATCGCCCGAGCCCTGCTGCGGGAGCCCCTGGTGGCAGGGCTCTGGCAGTGATTTAAAGGGCCTGAAGCTCCACTGCGGTAGTGGTGGCTGGAGCCCCAGGCCCTTTAAATTGCCCCGGGGCTCCCAGCTGCCTGTGCAGCTGGGAGCTCCAGGGGTGATTTAAAGGGCCTAGGTAGTTAAAGGCCCCGCCTCTTCTGGTCGAGGCCATGCCCCCCTGCTCAAGACTCCAGGTTACTTTCACCCCTGGGAACAACCTTGTGTGGACCATTATGCTGGTACACAATAGTCAGAGTAGTGCATTCTGGCCCGTCCTGGGGGCAGGAAGGAGTGAGGCACAGAGGAATTATGGGAGCACTGCATCAGCCAGAAAACAGTCCTACACTAGGGTTGTTTTGTATTGGCCATATGCACTCCATTTAAGCTCCAGTAGTAACACTGGCTTGGATAGGTTTTCTTGTGAGATCAAATTAGCCATGCCCATATTAAAGGCATTTTTGAGGGTAATATGTATATTTTTCAAAACAACATACTGGCTGATATAGACAATCAAACAGGGCAACCAAAGTATGGTGTGAGAATTAAAACCAAACACCTTTTCTGTAGCAGGTACCATCAATGAGTTGAAAATTGTTAAAATGATCCATGTCTCATATAAATCTCTCTCTACTTAAAATGTTGTGCTCTGTGGCATCCCTGCAGGTTGATGTGCATGGGGTTACAAGGTCTAAGAGATGCCCTGTGTGAATGGCTTTAATTTTTGCCCCCTACGTATATGTAAGTTGATACTATAATAGAAGGAACTCATTTGTGCATTGGTTCCATTTGATTAAAAAGTCAGCAAGAGAGGGTTGCATCATCAACCTGATATACATGGGAAGCGCTAATGAAGTTGTGTGGTTATATCCCTGGCACCATGGTGGGAGAATATTCACACAAGCTGGTGTGAGAGAATGAAGTGACTGGGATCAACTCCTCCCCTTCCCCCAGTTCAATAGAGTGTGCACCTCTCCTCTCGAGTTAAAAACTGAATATAGGTTTCAGTGGTAGCCATGTTAGTCTGTATCAGCAAAAACAATGAGTCCTTGTGGCACCTTAGAGACTAACACATTTATTTGGGCGTAAGCTTTCGTGAGCTAGAAGTCACTTCATCAGCTGTATGAAGTAAAAGATACAGGAGCAGGTATAAATACATGAAAGGATGTGGGTTGCTTTACCAAGCATTAGGTCAGTCTAACGAGATAAATCAAGTAATAGCAGGATACCAAGGGAGGAGAAATAACTTTTGAAGTGGTAAGAGAGTGGCCCATTACAGACAGTTGACAAGAAGGTGTGAGTAACTTTTAAGCACCGTGCTTCAAATTTCAGTGCAGCAATGTGGCACTGCCGTGTGCACACCCTCCCTTGTTTTTGAGCCAGTGGAGTCACTCTTTTAAAAGGAAGGAAAAAGAAAACCACCTTTGCTTCATTCAGATACTGCTGAACTATGCTAGAAAAATACCAGCTGCAGGAAATTCAGTTTAACTGGGACAAAAAATGATTTGCGCCCACCAGCTTATTTAAGATAGCATCTTTTTTCAATCAGTACGAAGAACATCTTGGGCTTCCATCTATTTTCTTTTTTCCACAGGGATCCTAATCATTCTTCAGTACCTTATCATTATTATGAACCTTTGGGACCTGATGAATGTACAATGTACATTTCACACGAGCGGGGACGAAAGGGCAGCCATCATCGTTTTATCACAGAGAAACGAGTGTTTGAGAACTGGGCACGGACATTCAATATTCACTTTTTTCAACCAGACTGGAAACCAGAATCACTTACGATAAATCACCTGGAGATTAAACCCGTGTTCTGAGGAATGAACGCACAAGACTGCAATCACAATCACCTACTGTATCAGGCTTCAGGGTATTGAACCTCGCAGAAGAGCAAAGTAATCTAAAAAAGCAAGGTTAACAGGATTTGTGGGTGGAAATTGCTACAATATTCAGGAAGTTCTTGCGAAGAAATACATAAAAGGACATTTTGTATCCAATTGTATCATAATCCAGTAATTAACATTGTCTGGCCAGCTCACCTCCTGTAAAGTATGTGATCTGTAAAAAACAACTTGACTATCGTTAATGGGATGTTTAATTCATTATAGTTTTTTAAAGCACGTTGCCACTGAATTTTCATAGTGAAAACTTAAAATACTTATTTAATGGAGGTTTTTATGCAGGCTAGGCCAGTATTTTTCTAATTCACAATTATGTGATTATCTTTCATAAGCCTACAAACCCAAAATTTATTGCTGGTCGTATAGAAAGGTCTAGCTTCTTGTTTATAAGTTTTTCCTTTGAAAAATATGATTCTATTGAGCATGTAATTAATATTTGATCTGTAAATGTTGTATTTCTTTTTAAATTGCCGGGCTCCACTCCAATATAGAGTCTTTAACGGCAAAAAAATTCCCGTGTGACGATCATGTGAGAGACGCTACAATCTGACATTTCACATTAATATGAAAATGACAAAGAAAATTCCTTTTGATGTAAATGTGCACTTGCTGCTGTGATGTCAGGCTGCTCTTTCTTAATGGAGAGGGAGTAGAGGGCAGGGCAAGGTTTACTAGATTGTATCCTGGGATATCGCCACCATCTGTGGCACTGTGCATATAATTAAGACTGAAAAATGAGAGGGGCCACTTCAGGAGGTCAGAGAACTCTCAGTAACTCCATCATTCTGTTTGGCCTTTTATATTTCCCACTAACTCTGTAATGCTCCCATTTCCAGATGCAATCTGCAAGACAGCCTGCAATGGATTAAGAGTACATGAACTGAATCCTTCCCCTACGATAGGTACTTACGTGATGTTCCTAAGTCTACACCAACCAGCAGAACAGAAATTGTTTGGCATCAATTACATGAGATACAACATTACCACTCCAAACTCTCTCCTATCTATTTCCGCAGTAACTTTCTTCTCATAGATCCTGGGTCACAGTGAGATTAGGAGCCTGAGTGGATTGAGATCAGTGGTTCTGAGACTGTCCTCTTGAGGACAAAAAGTAGCAGAACATGGCAGGTTCTTCATGATGCACATGTGGCTAGTTCCTGTGAATTACAGTGGTGGACACTAATAGTTCTATATATGGAAATTCACAGTGGGGTCTTATTGAGTTATAATGGCTTGTACAGAAAGATGGATTTCATTTCCTGTTTCAGAGTAGCAGCCGTGTTAGTCTGTATTCGCAAAAAGAAAAGGAGTACTTGTGGCACCTAACAAATTTATTTATTCATTCGATGAAGTGAGCTGTAGCTCACGAAAGCTTATGCTCAAATAAATTTGTTAGTCTCTAAGGTGCCACAGGTACTCCTTTTCATTTCCTGTGTTATTTTTCCTTTCAACTCCCAACAACTAAAACTCAATCACTTTTTCAAAGTAATTTCTGGGAATAATTTACTAATTACATGAGTACTATAATTCAGGCGATAAAGCTCCTTCATTGTACAAAGAGTGAAACCAAAGCTATTGTTAATGGTTGATCTTAAAATGTCAAAAGTCAGGAAACTCAAAAGTGAGGTGCAATACCCCGAGGCAGTGGGATCACACTGGGTGTACACAATTTGCCCAAATTCACACCTGATGGGAGTAGCTGCACCTCCTGTGGAAGTCTCTGCCTCGTACTCAGCCAGGACATAAACAGTGGTGGCATTTGGTTAGAAAATGGGTCACATAGCATAATTTGCACCAATTTAGCATTCAGTGGAGTCTAAACCATAACTGCAAGGAGGTGGAAGGGATGCAGCAAGTAGGATAGAGCCATCCTTCTCCTTTGTCTCAGTTGGTATTTTCCCCCTGCTGCTTACCCCTTCAGTCTGCAAACCCCTGAATGCAAAACTAGTACAAGTTACACTACTTGCCCATTATTTACCCCTCATTCTCTGGCCAATTTTCAGCTGATGTTTAATTTCCACCATTTAGAGAAGGGGTTCTCAAACTTCATTGCACCATGACCCTCTTCTGACAACAAAAATTACTACACAACTCCAGAAGGGGGGACCGAAGCTTGAGCCTGCCTGAGCCCTGCTGCCTCAGATTGGGGGGGGGGGGGGAGAGGGGGCAAAGCCTGAGCCTCATCACCCGGGCAAGGGTGGGGGCAAAGCTGAGGCAAGGGGCCTGTAACCTGAGCCCAGCAACCCAGGGCTGAAGCTCTCGGACTTCAGCTTCTGCCCTAGGTGGTGCAGCTCGGGTTTTGTCCCCGGGTGCTGGGGCTCAGACTTCAGCTTCAGTACTGGGCCCCAGCAAGTCTAAGCCAGCCCTCACAACCCCATTAAAATGGGGTCATGACCTGCTTTGGGGTCCTGACTCTCAGTTTAGGGTGACAAAGAGTCTGGTGGCACCTTTAATAGATTTATTTGGGCATAAACTTTCATGGGTAAAAAAAAAACACTTCTTCAGATGTTTAGGGTGAGCCTCCCAGCCTAGGTAGAGAGACACACACTAGCTCAAGTTGAGGTCACCTACTAAAAACGAGCACTGAGGATGTTGTGGCACAAGCAGTGCCATGGGCTAGTCACCGGAGTACAAGCCCTCTTGACACCCCACTGGCCCCACCAGATCCCTACTCACGTGGCTAGCCTGTGTCATAATGTCCACACCACTATTTTAAGCACATTAGCTTGAGCAGAGGTAGCTTGTGGGCAGGCAGGCATGGTCCCAGCTACCGTGAAGACATACCCTTAGTGACTGTGTTTTATTCCCCCCATGTTATGTCATGGCACCTTAGAAAGAAAAGAATGGATTTTAAACTGATTATGTGAAGAGCCATTTCACCCTGGCTACTGGCGGCATATCCCACACATAGTGCTAAAATTGGTGAACTTTAGTCAAATTGATTTACAGAACATGTTAATTGTCACTGTAAAAGATTTTGTTATAGATTACAATGGCTTCTAAGCTGCCATAGTGACCTATCTTTTAGTTACTTTATTATTGGTTTAATGCTAAAAGGATTTTGGACGTGGTAAAATATAGCACTGTTAGGGTATGTCTACACTGCAAAAAGAAACTGGCAGCACACAGTCTCAGAGCCCAGTCCCTTGGCTGCGACTCAGGCTCTGGGACTAAAAATAGACTAAAGTAGAGACGATCAGGCTCGGGTTGGCGCCCAGGCTGTGAGTCCCTCCATCCTTGCTGGGTTTTAGAGGCCAGGATCCAGCCCGAGGCTGATCAGCTAAACTGCTATTTTTAGTCCCACAGCCTAAGCCCAAGTAGTCGGACCCAGGCCAGCCGCAGCTGTGCTGCAGCTCTTTCATTGCAGAGTCAATGTAGCCTGAGGTTTTCTATCACTGTGTAGCTGTCAGGCTTGCATGCGCTATGCCGCCATAGTAAAAGTCCCTAAGAAATTGTAGTTAAATATGGGTTAAACAGTGTACTCAACCCTTTTCTATATTAACTAGGAATTGCCAGCCTGGATTAGCAGCAAGGTCCAGCTCATCTAGGGTCCTGTCACCAACAATGGCCAGTACCAGATACTTTGAGGTGGAGGGGGGGAGGGAGACAACATTGCAGGAGGCAGTTGTGGGATAATCTTTAATAGAGACTGGATTTAGCCCTGAAGCAGGAGGTTTAATATCGTTAGCAGTAACTAATCTGGTGGCTCCTGTTACCCGTTAACTGGCCAATGACTCCTCTAAGGTATTTAGGTGCCTAGCTGCTTCATTAGATGCCTAACACCTCCATTTAGGAGCCACTGACTTTTTTCAAAACTGCCACTCTGCTGCTATCTAACCCTAAGTCCTGTAGGTGCCTATGGGTCCTCCGATCAGCATTCACAAACCACCTCAGCCCACAGGTCACCCCCCCCAGCTAACATGCAGTTTAGGCTGCGTGTCCCCATCTTGTCAGTGGGGCCTGCTCCCATAGGCATGCACTGACCATGTAGCGGGGGGTGGGTGGGTACGGTGGGGCTGAACGCAGGCCACTGGTAGGTAGGGTTGCTAATGGCACAAAACTGAACACCCCTGCTCCGCCCCTTCTCTGAGGCCCCCCCCCCGCCTCCACACTCTCCGTTCCCCCCCTTCTTCTGTTGCTCGCTCTCCCCCACCCTCACCTCACTTTCACTGGGGTGGGGGGGGCGGGAGAGGGCTACGAGCTGGGGGAGGGGGCCGTGGATTTGGGGTGCAGGAGGGGATTCAAGGCTGGGCCAGGAGGATGGGGGGGGGCTCTGGGAGGCAGTTTGGGTGCAGGAGGGGGCTGTGATGGTGGGGGGCAAGGATGAGGGGGTTTGTGGTACAGGAGGGGGCCTCAGGGCTGGGGTTGGGGTGTTGGGAGGGAGTGTGGGTGGGGGAGGGGACGGGGGGGGCGGGTTGGGGGGGGCAGGATCCACGGGGCACTTACCACAACTCCCAGCCGCCAGGTCCCTGCAGCCTCTAGGTCAGAGGTTGGCAAACTACTGTCCCGGAGGCCCGTCCTGCCTGGCCCTTGAGCCTCCGGCTGGGGAGACTGTTCCCCCCCCCCCCCCCCCCCAGCCTCAGCTCGCTGTGCCGCCAGTACGCTGGGCTGCGAGCTCCTGCCGGGCAGCGCGGCTGCAAGACCCGCCAGCCTGCCCCGTGTTCTAGCCTGCGCGGTGGTGTGGCCAGGCCTGGTGCTCTGAGCGGCATGGTAAGAGGGCGGGGAGTGGGGGATAAGGAGCTGTCGGGGAGCAGGAGGTGATTGGATAGGCGTGGGCATTCTGCGGGGGGGGGGGGGGCTGTCAGGGGGCAGGAGTGTGGATAGGGGGTGGGATACCGGGGGGGGGGGTTTAGGGGGTGGGAGTCCCAGGAGGGGGGTGGCGGTCAGGGGACAATGGGGGGGCAGACTGTTTGCTGAGGCACAGCCTTCCCTACCTGGCCCTCCATACGGTTTTGGAGCCCCGATGTGGCCCTCAGGCCAAAAAGTTTGCCCACTCCTGCCCTGAAGTCTCAGATGCCAACAAGCTAGCCACCTAGCCAAGCCCATAGGAAATGCTGAGGTGAGGGGGTGTAGTCTTACCTCTGCCCATAGGCAGTGGGTGGAGCTTCCCCTAGGGGAGGCTATCCCCCGTCTGCCTTTTCTAGCCAAGGGCCCCTCCCCACTCTGTGCTCATCCCCGTGGCAGGGGGGAGGAGGTCTGGGCCCAGCCCCTTCCCCCCCCCCAGCTCAGTCAGGGCCACTGGGTGGGGGAGAAGCACTGAGCGCCTGGTCAGGGCCACAGGACTGAGCACTCACCTCCACCCCCTATGACCCTAGCCAGGTGGGAGGGGGTGCTGGAGCTCGGCCCTGGCTGGAGCATGGATCCCCTCCCCCACCCTATTCCACCCCCTCCACTCTGCCTCTTTCCCTCCCTGCCATCACCTGAGGTCAGAAATGCCTTCAGACCTGGGGCCGTGGTGGGGGATTTTTTTTCAGGGGACCAGGGCTCCAGATCTGTCACTCCTTCCTCCACTCCCTGGCAGCACGCGGTTTGGGGAGTTAGGCACCAGTCTGGACCAGTGAACAGTGCCTCTCTGCACTTGGCATTCTCAGCCATGAACCCACTCCTGGCTTTTTTTGGGGGGGGGGGTCCTGCTTTTAACCAAAATCCTAGGGGCAAGAGCATTTACCCAGGAGGTGAGAGCCAAATCTCCCCGCCATGTGGACCAGCCACTTGAACACAGATCCTCCCAGAAGAATGCCCTAAGCTTGGGGTACTTGGGGGCTCGGGGAGGGGAAGAGGGTCTTGATCTCTCCTGTTGCTGCTGTTCCACTGTGTATAATAAAGGGGAGAGAGAGCGAGAGAAAATGAATCGCTATAGGCCAGTGGGTAGGGCACTCATCTGGGATCAAACCAGGTTCCAGTCCCTGCTCCCTCACTTCTTAGGGGCTATAAGGGAGGGAGGGAGGCAGAGGCAATCCCATAAGAGGCATGCCATAAGGCAGCAAACTTTTCCGGTCACAGCCACCCTTGCCATTCACAGCATTTGTCATGCCTCCCTCCCCTGCCCCCACATGACTTGTAATCTGAAACTTTTTTCTTTTTGGGGGGGGGGCAAGGGCTCTAGCCTGCAGCAGGACTGGGATCCCCCTGCCATAATAGTGGGCGTGGGTACCACAGGGTGGGATGGGAGAAGCAGTAAGGGAGGCATTGTCATGACTTACTGCTGGCTAGGGTAGGGTAGCGGGGGGGCACTGATGGTGTTTGTGGTGCAGGAGGTCTATGTTTTTCATCCCACTCCCATCCCACATTACAGACTATTTTTATCCCTCGCCTGCTATTACAGCAGCGGGTCTTGTGGGGCCCACAGCATCGCAGTTTCTTCATGCACCCCCCCCAACCCCCCCCCCCAGAGAACCTCTTGCGTTTCTTTCCCCCTCCCTCCCTCCCTCCATCCGAAGGCACACACACCAGTTTGCACACCACTGCCATAAAGCATCCTAACTACTGGGTCGGGCCACACAGGTGAGATTGGTTGGGGCTGTGAATCCCACCAAGGCCCATGAGTTAGGCAGCAAGTCACTTGGTGGTGTCAGAACTGAAGCAGCTGTGTGCATGCCCACTAGTAGAAACGTGAGCATCTCAGACTTTACCAATAGAAATATATGTGCCCACGAGGCATTAGCTCCACAAAGGGGGTTTTTAGCTCAGCACTGCGATGTCTAATTTTAGTCACCCTGCTGCCTAATAAAATCCTTAGCCTTGAATTAGGCATCCAGGCTCCCTATGCAAAGCATAGGAAGAGTTGGGCACTTAAAAGTGGGATTCACAGCAGCCAGCAAGCTGAGCCAATAGGAAAAGCCAAGGACAGGGCTTATATGTGAACAAGGGCATGGGCAACTCAGCAGCTCTGGAGCAGCATCAGCATTTAGGCAGCTTTGAACCTGCCTAACGGGTGAAATTTAGGTGCCCACAGGGTTAGATGGCAACTGAGTGGTGGTTTTAAGCCTGTCCGTGGTGTCTAAATGTTGGACTTAGATGCCACAGTTTGTGGATCAAGCCCCTAAATCTCCGCTGTATTGTATGGGGAGCCTAAGTGCCAACGTTGGGGCTGAAAATTCCTGTGGGCAGCAGCAACTAAGGCTTAGGTATTGGAATGCTGATCAGTACTTTTAAGGATCTGGGTTTGAGTTCCCCCATCTAATTAAGCAGAATGTAGAAGTATTTCCTAAGGATGCTTCAGAGATTAAGACAAAAATTTCTAAGGATATACTTTTTCAGACAATGTGTAATTAGAACTCACTTCCACAGGATGGGGATGAGGCCAAGACCTTAGCAAGATTCCAAAAGGGATTGGATATTTACAGGGAAATAAATTGTTTTTAATTTTTTCCCCGCTGGTCCACACAGCAAAAATTACCAGAATACAAAATAAAATCTAGTGAAGTCATTAATTTTTTAAAATGCTTTAGTACTATTACAGATGTCCAAACTGCTTTTTTTCTACATTTTGAAAAGTTGTAACTGTATGCTACTTTCCAGCCTGGAGTGGGGTTTTAGAGTATAGTGAACAACATATCTTAAACTAAGGATTGGTAATGGTAAAGGCTGCCAGACTTGATATGTAGTGTTACTACGCACCACTGTCCTTATCTGCTTTGTGCTGTCATTCTAGACCTGTCACTATGATTGTATTGACTCATTAGCTTCAGTGTGTATCAGCTCTGATATTAAAAAAGCATTGTAAAACAGTGTTTACAGACATCAGTAATTTTAAGATCTACTTAATCTTAAACTTGAATGTCTAACATGCTTTTTCTACTCTGGCCAGCTTCACTACAGTGGTTGTTTTTCAGCTTTAAGAACTATAACTCTAGTGTGACATGTGCAACTGGAATTGAATATGACAAAGGAAATATCTCTGCAACTCTAGAAAAATACTGCTTTTGGTTTCTGTTTTTTTAGCACAAAGATGTCCAGCTAAAAGCATTATGCTATAAAATAATAATAGTGTGCACGTCAAAGAACCTTTGATCCTGGGATTTTTAGAGCACTTTATAAAGATGGATAAGTACTATTTATGACCATTATTATAGATGTGGAAATTGAGATACAGAGTTAAACTCCAGATCCTCAAAGGTATTTAGGCACCTAATTCCCATGGGTTTCATCTTGGTAACCTGGCTTAAAGTCATGTGACAAGTTAGCACCACTCTTGAGAATAGAACTCAGGCCTCCTGTTGACTAGTCCATGCTCTAAGCATTCGTGTCAGGAACCATCAGTTCACAAACCGCATCAGTCATTTCAAATGACCTGTACACAAAAAAGATCCCTCATTTCACAATATACTAAATACAGTAAATATTCACCCAAGAAGAATTAAATTAAATAATTTGAGTTTAATCTGCAGTCCCTTCTCAGGCAATCTTTCTATTCAGTAATCGTTTTACTCAAGTAAGGTGTGAGGACGGTGAGGCTTAGGAGCTCCAGGAAAATGTTCAGAATGACGTACAGAAGATGAAGCAAGCAAATGAGAACTGTGGCACTAGATCCTGACTGAACTGTAAGGATAGTTATTCCTGCAGTTCTGGAGGAAACAGCAGTAAGTAGGGAAGTTTTCTAAATAATCTTTGTTCTGTTTCTTTGGCTCCCTGACATAAGCTAATTATAGCTGCCAGACATTTATATGGCACTCATCGCCATAGAATCTGAGCAGCTAAGGTAGTCTTGCCCCTAGAGAATGGAAAACAGTGGTGGTGTAATGGCAACCACGTGGTACTATAGGGGGTTTCTTTGTGAATATTTTACACAACTCTTGCATTTTAAATTCAGTAATGCTGCACATTGCATACAGCACCCTTCACCAATGATACTTAGGAAAAAAATATGATTATCACCCCTAGCTGATGGAAGTTAAATATTTAATTGGATATAATGAGTCCTATTTCTATTTCAATTAAACATCATAGCTGAAGGACAAGAAACGGTAACAGGTAAAAAACACAGTTAAACAGAAGTAGAGCATAATTGTAACTAAAAAAATGGAATATTCCAGGAATCAGCATCTGAATCTTTACTGAAAGGAAGTAAAATTCAAATGGATTTGAATTAACAGCTGTCTGTTACAGAGCAGAGCAGTGCAGGTAGCATATATGTCAAATGTCATACTGTCCAGGGAAAACTCTCTGGAGTAACAAACTCCTTTAAAAATGTGTAGGAAATATAAAAGAACTAGAAAAGTCAATACGATGGGGAGACTTCCACTGAGCTGGGGCAGAACAATATAAACATGACGAGATTGGGAAATGGTCCCACTTACAGCACAAAATATTGGTTCCCATCGCGAGTCCTTCAAAAATGTTTCTTTAACACATGTAAAGTAACAGAGGAAAAGTGAATATAAAGGGCCAGACAGCGCTTGCAAAGTGGAGTCTCAGTGCTCCAAGGGAAGCTCTGGATGACGGTGCCTCTGACCACATCTGTAGTGCAGCTGTTGTGCCATATCCCTTAGGAGAGTACAACCTGAGATCCTGCTGACAACTGCAAGTTCTGTAGGGAAAACACTAGGAGCAGCCAAGTGCAGGAGAAACTGAAGGCTAAGTTGTTTTAGGTTTTGCTGTTGTTATAAAGGCAAACCCCCAGGGGGTAATAAAGAAAAAGTCAAGGGGATATATTTTCCTCACCTCCCACAGTGGTTGCACTCAGGGCTTGGACCCTATCTAATGTGTGTGGATAGCATGTTATGGGAAAGAAATGCCACCTTCTTACATGCAGATACTGAGATAACTGGTATATATGGTTACCAGTATTCAGAGGATTGCTGTATTTTATTTTTCGGGCCCCTTACTGTATCTCCTTTATGATCATCCTTCATGTAAAGCAATGCTATGGCCTCACCTGGAATCGTCTAATTCCTACTTATTCCATTATAACAGTGATAATGCAGAAAATAGGAGGGGTACATAAATGGGCTACAAAAACACAGGCATGGAAAGGCTTCTGTATGACGAGAGAATGCAAAGATCAGGCCTACTTAGTTTAAACCAGTGAAAGCAGAGGGAAAGTAACAATACAAATACAAAATAAGAAATTGTATAGCAAAGATAAATTGGATCCTCCTATTTACCCAGTACAAGAGCATAGGGATATTCAGTGAAACCTGAAGACAATACAAACTAAACCATAAAGGAAGTACTGTATTACATGATGCAAATGTAACCTGTGCAACTCCTTACCACAAAAATTACAAACTAACAAGTAATAAGACCTCCTACAGCTACATTAAATAGGATACCAACTCTTCCTACAAGAATAACTAATAATCATTTAGCACTTTGTCAACTGTAGATCTCAACATGCTTTACAAAGGAAGACAGTATCATTTTCCACATCGTAAAAATGGGGAAACACCAAGAGATGAAGTAATTTGCCCAAGCTCACCCAACAGGCCAGAGCTGAGAACAGAAACTGGGTCTTTCAAGTCCCAGTCTAGCTCTCTGCTCACTAGGCAACCGTCCCTCTACAAAGGAAATTCACCTTAATTAACATTAGTACAACACGTTCCACAGGGGTTGGTTATTCCATAATTGTCCACTGCAGAGTTAGGGTCTATGTTTCTGGCCCCTTCTCTGAATCAGCTAATCTCAAAGACAGGATCCTGGAACAATTCCTATCTTGCTAAGTAGGTCATGCAGGAAAGTTCATGCCTGGAACCCTCATTTAAGGAGAATCAGAGGGTACCTGTGAGCAAGGGAGTCCTAACAGAGGTAGGTTATGAGGTAGCTGGGAATTTGGTGCTGCTGTGGCAGTACAGAGTGTTAGTGCAGAAGAACCTGTGCCTCTAATGTAGCTTGGGTGAATGAACCTCTGCTGCTTCTGCAGGGAAGGCGAATGGGGCAAAAGCCCCTTTCTGCAGCAGGGGACAATCTGGCTTTGGTTTTATACTTTTAATTAAAAAATAAAACTGTTTGATGTTGCTACGTGAGTCACTCTTCTTCCCAAGCACCCTGAAATGGTAGCTGTGTACATTAGAACTATCTTCTTTAAAACCCTGCCTACCCCCAGTGCTATGAGCCTGAGCAAACAGTAAATACATGGCAGTATTATGCCAGTAACCATTTGGTGATAGGAGAAGAAACAGTTGCTATTTTCAAACAGTTTTAGAAAAAGGAAAAAAGATGACATATCAGAGAGGAACTGACTCTTCCCAACAGAATATAAAGCTCAGCTGACTGACCTACCCTTAAAAGTTTTCTGGCATAGTAATGTCAGTTAGGAGTATGAAGAAAATATCCTCCTCCCCACACACACACCCACACCTGACACAGCTATGCCAGAAACAGCCCTAGTGTAGACACAGTTATACCAGCCAAAAAAATCCTTTTGGAAGCATAGTTTATTTAGAGTTCAGGGAACTGGTATAAGCTATATTGGCAAAAAAAAATAAAACCAGTTTTTTGCTAATGCAAACTGCATCTCCACTAGGCTATATCAACAAACCCTTTCTAGCATAGACAAGTCAGTGTCCCTCAAATACATACATTTAAATATATATATATATATATATATATATATATATATATATAATAGTATAGGGAGAGATTGGGTGGAGAGAAATTTAATATATAAATGTACCTGTGTTAAAAAAACAAAACTTGAAAGGCACATGCCAGTTTAACCATTTAGATGCAACAGAAATCCATTTTAGGAAAAAACAAAAAGCAAAAGACTCCAAACTCTAATTTTGAAGAATTTGCAAGTGAAACAGGTATTATGAAACACTGTTACTTTGGTAGCATATTATTTAGGATATAAAAGATTTTCATATTTAAGCACAAAGGCTTTCAAAATGTATGACTCACAGTGCACTATTTTTAAAAGTTTGCAGATAAATGCAAACCAGAGCTAATTAGGTGCAAATAGCAGAGGACATTATCTTCTAAGACAAACATCTACCTGTTCTTTTTTACTTTGTCTTTCACCACTGTTAAAAAAACTCTATTATGCTCTTTATTGTACAGCAGTGCTAAAATTATGGTTGAGGAGACACATTCATTGTATACACTCCTATTTTCTGTAGCTTATAACTTTCTGGAGAAATTACCCTTTTGGGTGAAACTTCTCGTGCCTGTCCTCAAAAGTGAATTCATTTGGAAAGTTTGATAAAATTTGATTAAGTCATAGCTATGTGACATAGGCACAGCTGGAAGCCAACATTCAGAGAAAGTGGGACTTGGTGCTGCTGTGGCAGTATAGGGTGTTAGTGTAGAAGACCCTGTGGCTCTAGAGTAGCTTCGGTGAATGAACCTCTTTGCTTCCTCAAGAAGAAAGGGGATGTTCCTACTGGCCCCATTCTGCAGCAGAGGATTATCTGGCTCTGGTTTTATACTTTTAATCTAAAAATAAAAAAACAGTGCTATTTGCGACGTAAGCATGTTAATTTTACATTAGTGACCGTACTCAAAACCCATAGGACACCTGCATTCACCTGAAACACGGGCTATAGGGTCTCAGTAACAAACGCCTACCATGCTAGGCAATTCAGTTCAGCCTTTGGAGGAAAACCTTTATTCCCTACTTCCATGGCAGCGGACTCCATCACAGGGAAGGGGAAATGCAATACCAGTTTGAGCCAATCTTTTGGAAGGTTTTGATCATATTCTTTTGGGATCAGGATTGCCAAAACAGCAGGCCTAGCCAGGCTGCCAGCGTGAGAGAATCAGCTTCAGCGATTACTTACGCCCTCCTTTGGCCATGACGCATTCCAACCCCCTCAACCATGTAGGTTAGCAGCCTGTCTCCCCACACTATCAACACATGTTTGAACTTGCTCCCTGCTCTCACCTTTTTGGCTTTTTTTCCCCACAGCTTGTTGGTCTAGTACCATGTCACTCTTCCTTACAGTATTTGAATCCTCAGTCCTAGTGTCACCTACTGGGCCCATAAGCAGGCAATACTGTTTCCAATCCAGCTTTGTTTTATCCCCTGTGGAGCCTTGCTTGAAGAGGCATCAGGGCATGAGATGTGATCTGCTGAGTCCAAATACACAAACTGAGGGAAAATGCTGGTAGCTCATATGCAATTATCCAGCACTGTGGAAATTATCTGGTTCCTCGGCTGTTATCAGGCTATTGCAGTGGGTGAAACAAGACAAAAATCAGTCCAATAGTCCTGGCCACTCAATTAGCCAGGTTGGAGCTGCTGACCCTAAACATTTCAAGGGGATGCCATCAAACACCTCATGGCAAACAGGGCTTGGAAAGGGGTCAACAATGAGGGTGTTGTTTTATTTGCTGCACTGTCCACTAACCATTAGGAATAAGAGTTTTTCTTACGAGTGTCCTGGCCTGCTTTACCCAATTGCATGCAATTTTGTGATGTCAGCTCTGTTATCTTTAGTTTTAGGCTCCAGACCTGGCTGAAGAGCAAGTGATAAAATGGAGGATGCCAGCTAAGCTTACAGTTTAGCATGACCTGTAGTCTCTGGTCCCAAAGAGCAAAGATCCAGGTAAGGCTGTTTACGTAAGGATAAGAGTGGTCTATCAACGTCGCTGCAGTTTGGAGACGGGTCATATGTCCTCCCTGCAGAACAGATGTCAGCACCACCATTACCATAATCTGATGGTGGTTGGTCTTTAATCCGAGGGGCAGGTCTCTGAACAAAAGTGGATGGCATTACTGGTGATAGTAGGGATAGCAGTAGCTTTGGTTTACCTATATTCATTCATCATGTCAGGAAGACAGAGCTTCCTGGTAGGTAATAAGATAACCTAGGAAAATAAGGTTTGGCTTGTATGGTGAATTGAACCCTCCTATTTTCATAGCTGCCAGGACTTTCTGCCCCAGGGCTTAGGTAGGTTTGCTTGTTTATCTCTATTTTGCAGCCTTTTCTGCCAATCTGGAGTCACACATTTGTGTAATCATTTGGGCATGCCCGGGAAAACCAAGTACTGCACATACATTCAGGATATCTTTTTCCTTAGTAAACGTAAAGCCACGGCCATGAATCAAGGTACACAGACATTTAGGCAGCATACCTGGCTGTGTACATATGGAAAAGCTACCATACCTTTAATCAAATGATGGCAATACGCTTGAATAAATAATCCTAAAGAAGTGAAAATATTGAAATAAAGATGCTGATTTTAGAGTGATGATTATTCAGCTTTTTAAAAAAGTTTTTACCATTTCTATAGCATTGTAATTCATCCTAGACACTATATAGTAAAACGATACAATACATCAGTACAGTTATATGGTCAAGGATTTACAGACAAGAAGGTCAGCAATGCAATCCTGGCCACACTGTGGGCATGGGTGTACACACATACATTGTACATACAATGTGTAATTCTGCTCTGAAAAGTGTCTATTGAAAAAGTTATTTTTATACAACAGTTCTACTCCCTATCTATAGTCATTCATAGTTACATACTTTAGTGACTAAAACAAGATTTTACTGTTTTATACTCCCAAGAGGGAGAAAAAGCTGGATTCTGTTCTGTGTGCATTATCATCAAAATTGTTTATTAAATTCCAAATACAGGGCTAAAATATGCAACCTCAGAGAAATCACTGAGATTGCACAAAGGGATAATTTGGCCTGCAAAACATATATGATGTGACAGACGGAAAGTATTCAGTTTGACTCTTAGATCCCAGGCTGAGTTCACAGGGGTGGAAGTTGGGGGCAGAGGGGGGATTTCACTTGTAAACAGAGCACATTTACTCAGAACCTTACTGAGATGCATTTCTAGAGTCACTTTTCTGAGTGGTACTGTACTTAAGGACAAAAATTATAATCAAATACTTGAAAGAAAAGACTGTCATATGAGGAAGATAGCTGACTTATGGGTGTTCTGGGATTCAGCTTCCTTAACCATGGAATGTTTTTCTGGGAAGGACAACAGTTGAGAAGAGATGGAGTGCACCTGACCAAGAAGAGGAAGAGCACCACCTCAACAACACAGTGAGGAGGGCTTTAAATTAGGTTAAAAGAGGACAGGTGACAAAAGCCCACAGGTAAACATTAACAAAGGCAACCTTAAGAGAGGACTAAATCTTTGGGGAGGGGGCATAGAAAAGTACATAGGGTCAGCAAGGAGCATCAAGAGGGATATCAGTGGGGGAATCTGCTCAAGGTCTTAGATATCTATACACAAATGGAAGGAATATGGGGAATAAAAAAGAACTGGAAGTATTAGTAGATAAGCTAAATTATGACTTAACTGGCATCACAAAGACTTGGTGGGATAAAACACATGACTAGAAAATTTCTATAGAGGGGTATGGCTTGTTTAGGAAGGACAGGCAGGGAAAAAAGGAGGAGGTGTTGCATTATAAGAATACAAACACATGTTCTGCGATCCAGAAAGAGGTGAGAGGCAGATCAGTTGAAAATCTCTGGGTAAAGGTAAAAGGGGAAAAATATGGTTTAAAAAGTGGTGAAGGATGCATTTCTAGAACAAATATGAGAAATATCCAAACACGGGACCTGGTAGTAATGGGGGACTTTCACTACCCATACATCTGTTGGAAAAGTAATATGGCAAAACACAAAATTTCCAGTAAATCCTTGGAATGCTCTGGGGACAACTTTGTTTCAGAAATGCAGTAACAAGGGACATAGCCACTTTAAACTTGATTCTGACCAACAGGGACGAATTGGTTGTAAACTTAAAGGTTAAAGGTAAAAATGAACAAGAAATGATAGATTCTAAGGAAAGGAAAGAGAAAGAGCAGCAAAATAAGAACAATGGACTTTGAAAAAAGCAGACTTTAATAATCTCAGAGCACTAGTAAGTCAGGTTCCATGGGAAGAAAATGTAAGGGATAAATTTGTTCAGGACAGCTGGCAGTTTCTCAAAGAGACAACATTAAAGGCACAACAGTAAATTATCCTGATGTGAAAGAAAGATAGGAAGAATAGTAACAGGCCAATCTGGCTCTATCAAGAGCTCTTTAATTACCGGAAAATCAAAAAGGAATTCTACAAAAAGTGGAAACATGGACAAATTGCTAAAAAGACGTACAAAAGTATAGTACAAGAATGTAAGGACAAAATCAGAAAGGCTAAGGCATAAAATGAGTTACATCTAGCAAGCGATGTAAAAAGCAAGAAGAGGTTCCATAAATTAGGAGCAAAGAAAGATGAAGAAAAGTGTAGGTCCTCTACTTAGTGGGGAAGGAGAGCTAATAACTTATGACATCAAGAAGGCTGAGGTGTTTAATGCCTGTGCTACTTCAGTCTTCACTAAAAGCGTTAACACTGAACAGATACTCAACTCAATTAATGTTAACAAGAGAGAAAGAACACAAGCCAAAACAGGGAAGGAACAGGTTAAAGATACGTTAGATGTATTCAAGTTGGCAGGGCCTGATGAAATCATCCTAAAGTAATTAAGGAACTAACTGAAGCATTAAACATAAACAGAACCATTAGCAATTATCTTTGAGAACTCATGGGAGACAGGTGAGATCCCAGAGGACTGGAGAAGGGTAAACATAGTACCTATCTTTAAAAAGAGGAACAAAGAGGAGCCAGGAAATTATAGACCAGTCAACCGAACTTAAATACCTGGAAAGATGCTGAAACAAATTATTAATCAAATCATAAGCACCTAGACAATAAGAAGGTGATAAGATATAGGTAGCATGGATTTGTCATGCCAAACTAACCTAATTTTCTTCTTTAATAGGTGTATTGGCCCAGTGTAGTGGTCCCCAAACTAACCTAATTTTTACCTAAAATATATATATTTTTACCTAATATAGGTAGCATGGATTTGTCATGCCAAACTAACCTAATTTTCTTCTTTAACAGGTGTATTGGCCCAGTGCAGTGGTCCCCAAACTTGTTCCGCTGCTTGTGCAGGGAAAGCCCCTGCTGGGCTGGGCCGGTTTGTTTACCTGCCGCATCCACAGGTTTGGCCGATCGCGGCTCCCAGTGGCCGAGGTTCGCTGCTCCAGGCCAATGGGTGCTGCCCCCATTGGCCTGGAGCAGCGAACCGCGGCCACTGGGAGCCGCGATCGGCCGAACCTGCAGACGCAGTGGACAAACCAGCCCGGCCCAGCAGGGGCTTTCCCTGCACAAGCAGTGGAACAAGTTTGGGAACCACTGCCCTAGTGGATGAAGGGGGAAGCAGTAGACATGATATATCTTAATTTTAGGAAGGCTTTTGACACCATCCCACATTACCGTCTCATAAGCCAACCAGGGAAATATAGTCTAGACGAAGTTATCGTAAGGTGGGTGCACAACTGATTGAAAGACCATAGTTCTACTGTCAAACTGGTATCTAGTGGGGTCCTGCTCGGGTCAGTCCTGGGTCCAATACTATCCAATATTCTCTATTAATTACTTGGATGATAGAGAATATGCTTGTCAAATTTGCAGATGATTCCAGACTGGGAGGGGTTGCAAGCACTTTGGAGGACAGGATTAGAATTCAAAATGACTGACAAATTAAAGAATTGGTCTGAAATCAAGATGAAATTCAATAAAGACAAGTGCAGAGTATTATACTTGGGGGGAGGGGGAAATCAAATGCTTAACTACAAAATGGGAATAACTGGCTAGGCGGTAGTACAGCTGAAAAGGATCTGGGGGTTATAGTGGCTCACAAATTGAATATGAGTCAACAATGTGACGCAGCTGCAAAAAAAGACTAGTATCATTCTGGGGTCTATTACAAGAATGTTATACATAAGACACAGGAGGTAATGGTCTTGCTCTACTTTCGTACTAGTTTACTCTAGGCATGAAATTAGACAAAGGTTTCTAACTGTTAGAGGAGTAAAGGTCTGGAACAGCTTTCCAAGGGGAGCAGTGGGGGCAAAAAAACACTAACCAGTTTCAAGACTGAACATAAGAAACTTAGGGAGGGGATGATGATGAAACTGCCTACAATGACATGTAGCCCATCTGTGACTCCTAGTAGCAAGTATCCCCAACAGTCAGTGATAGGACACTAGATGGGGAGAGCTCTGAGTTACTAGAGAGAATTCTTTTCCAGCTGTCTGGCTGGAATGTTCAGGGTCCAACTGATCACCATATTTGGGGTCAGCAAGGAATTTCTCCCCAGGTCAGATTGGCAGAAACCCTGGGCTTTTTTGCCTTCCTCTGCAACATGGGACACAGCTCAATTGCAGGTTTAAACTAGTGTAAAGGGTAGATTCTCTGTAACTTAAAGTCTTTAAATCATGATTTAAGGACTTCAGTAACGCAACCAGAGGTTAGGGGGTCTATTACAGGAGTGGGTGGGTGCAGTTCTGTGGCCTGTGGTGTGCAGGTCAGACTAGATGATTATGATTATTCTCTGATTTTAAATATCTCAACCATAAATGCATTAAGCATTGATTGTTGCATTCCATTCTAATTGTTTTTCTTACTTCAGTTTAATGAGCTGTGAGGGTATGCTTACTGAGTTTTCCCTTCTGTAAATTACGTTTTAATAACCCACCTAACTGCCTCCTTTTCCCCAAGCAGGTTCTCTTTTCAAAAGTACAGCATCACTGATTTCTTCCCTGCCCCTCAAAATTCAGCCCAGCTCTGTTGATTCTCCTGCCTATCAATTCTCTCAGATGAAGACAGTAAAAGGGTGGAGGGAAATGAATAAGGCCTAAGAAATCTGAATAAGAAAATTTAATTGCAGTTGAAACAGGTCTGAAAGCTCTATTAATGTCACTTCAGCTGTCTTTTAAAATGTGGCCAAATCTGCCTGTAAAGCCGATTTATCATTTGATAAAAATAATTATTTGAGAGAAAAAAGAAAAAAATTATCAGCAGCTGAATTGAGGAACAATAGGTAGACAGAGGTCTTTTAAGGACAAATTTAATTGACTCAATTTTTTAATGGGGGTCTACAATAGATACTATATTGATAGGCGCATTAGAAATAGCAGAGATAGATTGCACTTTTCATTTTAAATTCTTGTCATTCTCATGCCATTTCATTTTTAGAACAAAAAAACCTATTCCTTAAAAGTGTTATAATTATTGTGAGTGAATCTACTGCTTGTGAAAGGTGCTGGACTGAACGCCAGGGAGAAATACGCCTTCTCTTTGGCCACAGAACAGGTACAGCATGAAGTGCAAGCTTCTTACTGCTGTCCTGCCACCGTGTCCCACTCTGACTTGAAGAGGCCTCCTCTAGCAAAGAGAGGATGGTGTTTTCCAAGCTCAGTCATTCACTGGTATCTCATCCACAAAGGGCATGTGTGAGGGGGTGGGGGGTTTGGATGATGTAACGAGAGCAAGCTCCAACCTTAATCTTATTTCTCACAGTCTACCCTGTTGTTAGCCCGTAAGGTGCTTCGTGCAGGGGATCTCTTTGTTTCTAATTTAACATCAAACCACATCGCCAGTGCTCAGAAAAAAAAAAGTCTCAAGTGCTATGACCAACAGCTAGATTTGAGCTAGGGTTCTAGAGGTGAAAGATGCTTTTTCCCAGTACTAACCCCTCAGGCCATCCACTTTCCCTCAAAAAATCTCTTTATTTTTAAACAGTGCCAAGATAGGGGAGACGCACGTGCAAATATGCAAGGAAAAGTCTACAGCTCTCCTCCCCTCCCCTTGTGCCCGTCACAGGTGCTGAGCACAACATTGTGCTTATGGAGCAGAATGACTCTGTGGGACTAGTGCACTGATGGTGCTAGTCTCTAGCACCATCCAGAAGAACATGGGTGGTGAACCTACGGCCTGGCCCATTGCTTAATTTCATCTGGCCCACAGAGCAGGGTTGGGAGCTCACCCCGTTTTGCCCGCCCACCCAACACTCCAGCCAGGGAGCAGGGTCCGGGGCTCACCCTGCGCCGCCGGGCGCTCCAGCAACCCCGCTCCCCTGCTGGAGTGCCGGGTGGGCGGAGCAGGGCAAGCCCCCAAGCCCCAACCGTGTTCACCGGCAGGAGCACTGGGTCGGAGCAGGTGGGCTCCCATTTTTCCAGGGCCCCCCAATTGGCTGGGGCTCCTGGGCACGTCCCCTTAGCACAGTGGCTAAGCTGGCACTGGGAGGAGGGCAGCAGGCAAGCGAGCGGGCAGCCCAGTGGTGGCAGAGGAATGCTAAAAAAAGGAAGGCCTGCTGCTTGGGGAGCCAAGCCCGTTGTGGGGCGGTGGGATGGGAGCCGTTGCTGCTGGAGAGCGGCGTCCCCTCTCGGAGCTGGATGTGAGCTGGATGCGAGCTCCAGGGGACCCCTGGCCAAAGTGTCTATCGCCCCCTGCAAGGCCGGCTGGAGGGAGGGGGAAGACGGACCCAATTCCTCCTGCTCCAACTTCCCCACATCATTGCCCGCCCACCCACCGAGCCAAAGTCGGGGCCTACCCAAGTGTACCGTCCTGGCTACGCCACTGGGCCACCCACCCCGGAGCATGGAGAGGACAGCCCCTCTCGTTCCAGTTCTGGGGAGGAGCCCCCGCCGGGGATCCTGCACTCGGCTCTGGGCCCCCAGCAATGTACTGACAAACCAGGGGGAATTCAGAGAAGAGCCACATGACAGCACCAGGGATGGTAGGGCTGATTTATGACGAGAATCATATCACAGCGTCTGATCCAAAGACTGGGGTAGTCAACAGCATGGGCTTTGGACCAGACCCTTGCTTTTTACTTGTGTGTGGCTCATGACTGATTTTTTCTGTGGATCAATGGCCCCGATAGAAAAAAGGTTCCCCACTCCTTCAGCAGAAGTATCTTGGCAGACATCAGACCCTTTCCAGAAGCAGCACTAAACTTGCATTCACCAGAACTGGGGGTGGGACTGTGCCTGTAGGACAGTGCACCTCAACACCGTCCTTAAAACGAGGCCGTAACGAAATGCCACAATTAAGCCTAAAAATTACAAAGATAAAACATCTGATGTACATGTTCTATGCCATGTGGCAATCTTTAATGTTGTATTCTCTCCAACAAAATGATCCAGGCATCTATACATTAATAATACAAATACAAACAGTTCCTAATGATTTTTAGAGATTTATGTCAAATAGACTATTCCCTTCCTGTATATCTAATCTTTATATTTGACATACAGAGCAGAACCATTTGGCATTCAGGAAAAACATCTTCAGAAATCTCTTCTCTGGCATTTGTTGTTCCTGTATATGAACAGATTTGGTCCTCCTGTCACTTAATATTGGTAACATTTAAGAACAAAACCCACTTAGCATACATGAACCATTAATTCATAGAACCATTCATAGACCTTGCAACACTGTCTTTTTAAGGCTATGCAATTTGGATGAAAGGGTTTCCAATGCATTAAATACACTGGATCATCTTTGCATAGAGGAAAATTGTTTCTGGTATCAGGGATTTAAAATAATTGTAAATTGTACTATTGTACTCAAGAGTTTCTGAACTGCACTGTTTTAAGTCTTATAAATTCTGTTTTGACATATCTATTGGTTTGTTCTTATTAGATATTTACTGATTTCTAATAGACAAGATTAAATTTTTTTTTTTTTTTTTTTTTTACACATTTTGGCAGCTTTTTCTTCAACTAGATTAAATGAGGTCATTGTTTGGCCATATTTTTGTTTTCAATTCTAATGGCTCATAGAATCCTAAACCCAAAATTGCCCTAGGTAAAAGTACTGATCTAAAGGATTGTATTTAACACACAAAAAATCAATATTTTCTACAATATTTTTGTTTCTGTTGAGCAAGTTTTCAATATGTCATGCCTGAAGTCTATAGAGTGACTTAAGTTTTTATTGATAAAATGACATCTTACTTAAATAAGGTTCTGCATATTGTCTAGACCTTTGTTCCAGTGATGGGATAACTTTTAAAAAGATTTACTTGAAGGGAAAGAATTCTTCCTTTTTACAATTCATAAACAGCCTTAACATTTTAAAGATTCAGCTGAGATCTTCGGTTTTCCTGCTGTCTCTGAAAACACAGGATGAAAAATTGCTCATAAACAGCATTAAAATGTGTTTAAATGAGAAAGTATAAAATTATCTAATAGTATAACCATTAGTTAGGCTTTTTACTGAAAGGAGGACAGATGACACAACATCAAAAGAGCATCTAGATGTGAGGTTTCAGCATTATTTGTCACTACAAACAGACATAATACACAAATAAAGAACCTTTGATAACACCAATTTTCATCCCATGTTGCAGTCAGTGCAATCATCTTGGTTGCTCAGAAAACCTAGAAGATGTATTTCATGTGCTTGATTCCATACGTTTTAAAGAAAACCATGATAATCAATGCCCAGAGTCCTAGAATAAAACCTCCTGGAGGATGCCAGTCTTTCTGTTTTGGTTTCTGTAAAATAAAAATGGTATCACTGTTAGTTCTTCATGCTAAATACTTTTTGGATTTATCAACTGGAAAAAAATCTTTGCGCTAGGGCAAAATATTGACAAAATGCACATCCTTTACAAAGCTGATATCCAGCGCCACACATCTATCCTTTTAATGAAGTTAAAAGTAACTGGGGTGAAGTGAGCTGACAGCCTGTCACTTCACCTGCATCTGGGAGTGACACTATAGCTATGAGTGAAACACCACTTTTGTTGTATACTATTTGCAGGTGCACATAACTTTCCAGAAGAAAAATCCCTCACACATTTGTTTGGAGTGAAATTTCTCATGCTTGGGCTCAAGTGAACTGTGAAATTTTATGGGAAAATTTGGTAAAACTTTGTTGGGTATTAAAAATATACATTCTTAAGTGTGAAAGTTAAAAAAAAGAGGAGTTTGGTTTTTCATCATCAAAGAAATGGTCAAATGTTCCTTTTGTGCTGAGTTATTTAATGAATTAATAGTTATTTAAATATATACATAATTATTAATAGTTAATTGACTATAATACACAGTATGATTGATTTGAACACAGTAGTTTCCCTAAGGATTTGCACCTCAGGAAGCCCAAGGCCTGTGCTTGTCTGGTCCTCACCAGTACTCCTCCCTTGAACAATCCTTTTATCTGCAGACAAGTAAACTACATCCAGGACAGCCAGGCCCCTTCTCATACAAACCGAATGGTAAGATTCGTATCCCTTCTGCTCTTTGCTCAGCACCATGAAAATTTCAGATCTTATATGGTCTGTGGTGGGAAATGAACTCTGCCAGGTAGAGACCCAGAGTGCCCAAAATCTGTTTAAGATCTGTATAATTCATGCTATGTACATGCAACATTTTGGCTGAGAATTTAAACATGCTGAAATCAGAGACAGCAGAGTTGCAATTCTTATGAGAAGCATAACTCAATACCTCCTGAACACAGTAGTCATATAACACCATATACAGTAATGCAGAATCCTAGGTGTATGCAAGGGGTGGAGTTGCTAAAAGAAAAATAAACACATCCTGCTAAACTAGAATTGCTAAAGAAATAGAGCATGTCTAAATAGCACAAATACTGTACTGAAGTTCTTGCTTAGTTTTTGTTCACTTTCTGAGGAGGGATTTGGCTTCTTGTTATTAGAAAAGCCATCTTTCTTGCATAGAATATATACATTTTCTACCTAAAGCTTGCACCAGATTCTCCTTCTATACCATGAGCATTCAAAGGTGTTTTACTTTTGTAGCATGAAGTCAAATTAAAACAGTCATCTTACACTCAGGTAACTTATTACAAATACAAAATATTCCACAGTTCCAATTTCTGCATGAAACTGGTTATGGGAAGCTTCCTGTTTCCCACTAAATGCACCAGGTGGCTGGGAACTTTAAAGCCATAGGTGCAGTTTGCAGCGTCTGTTCTTTCAAAACAGCTTTTCAATCAACAACAACAAAAGCCTTTGGATTTCTCTGCCTCCATTTTCTAAAGCTGGATAGATCTGGATAGTTTTTTTTTTTTAATCAAGAGAAAATTTCTCGTTAAGTATAATATTTGTTATGCATAAATAAAAAATCAAATGGAAACAGGGGGGCCTAGGACACAAACCAGAAAAACAAGCCCATGAAATGTAATTGAATTTATTTGCCCTGCTGAGAGAATCAAGAAACTCAGATTATAATTTACATTAATAATACTAAAGCAGAAGATTTAAGACAAAGTAAATATATACACCATTACATTTGCTAAGAAACTATCGTTAACTATAAAACGTATCTGCTGTTGATACCCCTTCATTGGTATTCACTACCACACATCTCCATGTAAATATCTCAAGAAAATCAAGTCTAAATGTGCAAAGCTGCCAATGTACCTCAGTTCTGAGAGTAACAGCTCCCAAACACTTCTCTACACAAAGGAACTTTCTTGTTTAAATTCTCCTAATTAAACCACAACTTCGTATGCATATTGCATTGCTCATTTCATCAATCTCTTTGTACTATCAATCTTTCTCTTCTTGGAGCTGAGACAAATCCTTACCACAAAGTGGCACCTGACCCTTCTAGACAAATGACTTCAATTTGCAGTCAGTGACACTAAAAGCCTCTCTTCTATTTTGTACAGAACACATAATTTAATTTCTTTAAAGAATTTATAAGAATAAATATTTATAAGGTGACCTAGGAGTATGGTTTTACGTTTTGTCATGCCATATACTGAAGCTTTTCCCATGAAATTCCAAGAGAAAATGGAGTCCGGTACAGTAATGCTTTTACATTTGAATTCAAGGACACAAAATAATCTGTTCAAAGCCATGTAGCACAACTTTAAAATGTACTGGATATATTATTGATACAAAGACTAAAGCAACATAAAGGAAAGGGAGTAGTGAAGCTGCATGCTCAGTTATCTTAAACATAAATATATCTTGAGGAACAGGATTATAGATTTAGAGACTAAAAACTATATGTCAATATTAAACCACTGCTATGTTCAAGTCCAAAAGGTGCCTCTGTTGCACACCTAAAACTGTCAGTAACATTGCTGAGTACATAATTATATTTAAATGTACCAACATTTTCAATTATGGTGTCACAAACATCCCACAACTACTGAACACAGAAAATGAGAGCACAGAAGATGAAACAGTTTTCTGAAACTCTCAAAACTTATATGTAAGATTCCAAAAAAAAGTTTATGACTGGCTTAAAACAATATAATTAGTGCTCTACTTTAAAACATTTACCTCCCTAAGATCCTGTTTATTGGGGTGAACTTCCAGCAAGCATGATTCCAGTTTCCTTCCTTAGTGTCCCCCTTGCCAGTTCTGACACTACAGAACCTTACCTGTGTCCCTGTTCCCATTCCCCCCCTTAGCAAAACATGATTCCAATTTCCCCACCCCCACTTCCTGATTGACTGCAGTCTATATAGTAAAACTTGAGTTCTGCTTAGCTATACTTTAACCAATCATTTTCCTGACATTTAACAAACCAATCCTAACATACTGTAACATGATTATTTCACCAATTATATCCCACCACCATAATTAGTTTCCACCCAGCAAAATTAATTATACAGCAGACAGAAACAATCACAGAACCAGACAGAGATTATACAGACAAACAATAGCAAAGTGGGATCTATAATGACAAAACAATACAGAAGCGAGGATTTCACAACTACATCTATAAAGACATAAGGGTTTCCCAACTGTGTCTATTGATAAGTGAGTTCTTACTGAACAGAAAACTATCGAACTAAACTTCCTTTTACATCCTCTAGACTCTTCCCTTTCTCTGGAGGTGATAGATCAGATCACCTTTCTAACAGCCCCAGATTGCCTTATTTCAGTGTGACTGGTTTGGAATGTGAGGATGTGACCATACGCTTCCCAGCTTATGGCTGCCTCTGCTGCTTAGCCAGAGATCTTAGCCTAAGAACAGGGCCTCAGACTGTCACAGTAAGAGAAGGCCCTTACACCAGCAGACAGTGATTTTGATTCTCTCTTTTATACCTCTATAACTAGCTAAGTAATAAGAATACACCTAAATTCTTAGAGTATAGGCCTTTACAGACAGGCCTGAATATCTATATCCTAACACAGGATCCCACTGTGCTAGGTGCTGTACAAACAAAAACAGAAAGACAGTCCTTGCCCCAAGGAGCTTACAATCCCAATATAAGACAAGATATAACAGATGGATAAAGACAGACCGATGGAGGAGTGCAAGGAAACAATATTGGGATGATTTATAAAATAATTTAAATTTTGGTGTAATGTAATCAGGTACTTAGATGATGTTTTAGCATTTTAAATACAGTAATAGTGATTTATTTAAAACCTCTTCTATTGCTTGATTTCCATTGCCCAAACATTATCAGGTGTGTGTTTTAAATCACTTTGACTTTAAAATTATTTTCTTTGTACTAAAGTTTTAAAAGTTAAAAAGGCAACCACAAAAAAAACAAAAAACAAAAAACCCACCACCACCATGACAACACACACAAAATTCAAAGAGAAACAATGAAAAAAACCCATATAGGCAAATGTTAGTCAAATCAAGTTCTGTTATAAGCACTTGCTTTATCCACTAATGCTTATTCATGAAACAAAACACATTTTTATTCAGAGAAAGTGAGCATGCTCGTCAACTTGATGTATTTACATGGACCCATATTTCACAGTCTATGTAAAAACACACAATAAGATAGCTTAAAAATTGCCTAAACATTCTTATAAGTAATCTTCATATGTACAGAAAGTACTAAGACAGAGACTAACAGGGCATAGCTTATAGACAAGAGGGTTGGCTTGGTTTTTTAAACACAGAACATCAAGAATTTCAGAGGTGTAGGTAAGCAAAACAATTTTCAGATGTCAGTGATTAGAATAATTATTTGAATTTTACAGTAACTAACATTTTGGTCTAAGCATTTCTGTTTCTTTTCTGTCACAAACGCTGCTGTTTTTTCAGTGAAGTGGGAAGGAGGTTTTAGAAGATGTTTTCAGAATGCAAATAGGTGCACCGAGAGAAGGGGGCAAATTATAAAGTGCCCCACAGCTAGGGGCCAAATTTTAAATCTTTAAATCAAAACTGGATTTACGTTCTAGCTCAACCAGTAGTACTGAGCTTGCTGCAAGGATTACTGGGTGAAATTCTTTGGTCAGGCTAGAATATTGTAATGGTCCTTTCTGACCTTAAGACTATACTAAATCAAAGGGACTGCTTCAGGGGCAAAAGTTTCATATACCCATTTGTACCCACATAATGGGGGCATGTGTTTGTGTAATACCAGTACTTATGTGCGAACGTACCTTTTTTTGAGTACACAAATGCATACACAAATTGTGTGGAAACACATTAAGAGATAACTCTAAGAAATCTGGCCCTGTACAGATATCAGTAAGAGGGCTGATCAGAAAGTAATTGCCAACACACAAATCTTGCCTCCTGAATTCTTTAAAAATCCAGTATTTTGCATTTATGCACAGTTGCACACCGACTGACATGGATCCTAACTTGCAGTCCTTATTCAAGCAAAGCTCCTTCTAAACCCAACCACTTCTTGCTCCTTGTAGAAGCCTGGATGGACAAAATATTAGGATGCTGTGATCTCTTCACTTGCAATTAATTAAATATAATTATAAATTATGTAGACTAGTGTGCGTGCATGCACTTAAAAGTTTCGGAGCCCGACCCTGCATATATTTACCCTTGGTGTAATACTTACTAATAAGGGTAGTTTTATCACTTTCAGTGGGACTATTCACAGTAGTGGTAAATATCTGGAGGATCAGGCCCATAATTCTTTTAGTACAGACTACTTCTCTATCTAGCAATTTCACCTGAGTAGTACCCACATAAGAACTTTACTAAGAGTGGCTTGTATAATTGATGTACTTAAGATTTTTGATTTACACTACATATAATCCCATTATAAACGCCCTCTTTATTCCTACAATAATAGCTGTAACACAAAGGTGAAATGCACACATAAAATGGCACAATGTGTCATGAACAAATACATTTAGTAGCTTAAGGGCTAGTCATTATCAAATTGCTAGAGAGTCCGAATTAAAAAGGTAGGTAGCTAAGCAACAGTGAGCTTCCTACTGTGAATATTTTCTGTCATACTCTTTACAGTTCTGATAGAATCATTATTCTATGGAACTTCAAAACAGTTAACAGAGAGCTGCTCCAAGTATTGTAATTAAGGAGAGAATAAAACAGTGTATTTTCAAATTGGATGGGTCTGTAGGGATCCTAATGGAAAGCATCCAAGATTTTCATGAGAACTTTTCATAAAACATACAGTACATATTATTGCAGTTAAAATGCATTTTATGGAAAAGAATGATAAAGAAAACGGACTAAAGCTACAGTAGCAATTAGGTTAGAAAATGGTTTCAGAATAAAAGTTCAAATTTAAAAGTGTGCATCTATATTTCACATGCAAAAAAAAAAAGTCATTTTAAGGTGTCATTAAGGTCCCAATCCTTTAGTCTTTACCCAGGCAAAACTCCCCACTGATTTCAACGTGAAGGCTGCATGAAAAAGAATAACTATTAGGCCAGAAGACTGAGTTAAACTCATGTGTCCACATTTGGATGGCAATTGTAGGCACTGCAATTCACAGAAATGTAACTACTGTATTTGGTTAGGAACTCAAGAATTCCCATACTGGATCAGAGCAGTAGCCTATTCCCAATAGTGATTTGTGACATATGCTTCAAAGGAAGGGAGCAAACCTCAAAAGTGACCTCACTTATGCAATAGCATGCAAAAACAAAGTTTCTTCCCAGTCCTAGCCAATTGGACTAGATTCACAAAGGGGATTTAGGCATTGCAATAACTAACTCCAAGGTGCCCTATCACCTAGCAGAACTCATAACCCGGAAATAGGCTTGCAGACTCCCTAACGCTTGGGGAGAATTAGATGCCTTAGAATGGGATTCACAAAAGCCACCTAGGGAGCTGCCTAAGTTAGGAAGTAGGAAATGCTGAGGAGAGAATCATGGCTTGTAACCCACCCTTCAAAGGCAAGTACGGACAGCTTCAACAGCGGAGACTGAGGGAGACCTACCTCAGAATACCCCACAGCTCACTCGCTAGGGCACTCTCCAACTTCAGATCTCTGCTCCAGATCAGGGAGGGGGGAGAACTGCAGGTGTGTGCTCTACCACTGGGTTAATGGGGGGGGGGGGAGAAAGAGGGGGGACCACCACTTAACCATCCTCCCACCTACCAGATCAGGCTCCAAAGGCAAGATAGGTAGGGGAATGTCTAATTTGGGAATTCTGCTGGGGCACAGGCATGATTCAGACACTGAGCTACTGGGTGGTGTCTGAACTGAGGAGATTGTGTACATGCCCAGTTGCCGAAATTCAGGCACCTACAGGGTTTGGTGGGAACTGAGCACTGGCACCTCAATGTTGAACTTGTCATCTGAAGTGGCAGTTAGGTGCTTAAGTCCCTCTGTGAATCTAGCCCATGGTGTTTGCTTATGTCACAAAACCTAAGGGCTGAATATCCATATCTACTATTACAGAAACAAAATAGCATTGTGTTCCAAGGGTCCATTACATGACAGACCTCTGTGGAATTCCCAGCCTCTGATAGCTTAGGGGGTCAGCGATCAGATGAGAGAATTGAAGCAAGCTTCCTGTTTGGTACTGTAGAACTGTGTTACTACATCACTGAGATGGGCTTTATGTAATATTTTTGGTGCATTTATTTATTTTCTTCCCAGTAATTTTCCTTTCTAAAATTTTCCTCTTTGTCATCTTCTCCTCTCCTTCACTGATGGACTCCTTTTCTTCTTTGCCATTCTTATATTTTGTAATCCGCACTAAAGAGCTGACATTTCAAATTTCATTCTCAAGTCAGAAACAAAACAGTTCCATGCTTCAGAAGAGATCTTTAAAATACAAGGCTTCCTCAGATCAGAGAGTGAAAACGAAATGTCCCATGCCCTCAGAAAAAAATGACACCATCCAACAAGAGAAACAAAAAATTAAACACTTGCATTGGAAAAGCCAATCAGAATTCACTACACAGGGCTCCATGTAAACAGCATGCATATTACATATTTTTAAGGACATTCTAATAGCAATTCAGATTTAGTTGCAATTTTACATTGCAAATCAGGTAATCATAATTCTGAAAAGAAGGCACAGAATTCACTCTCAGAATGAAATATACACATCATATATAATCATACCATAATATACATGCCCAATGCATCTAATGAAAGTATGAAGTTCTCATTTGTCAGTTATATTCTTGATTTTGGGGGCTAAGAAAAATAATAATTCCAGCCATCTAGTAATAAGTTAATCCTCTTTGGTGCCCACAGTAAGATTAAAGTCGTAATGGAATTCCAACATAAAGGATTCCTGTTAATCTGTAAAACAATGTAGAGCATTTTCATCTTATCCCCCAGTTTTTAACTTATTAAACAATAATGTCATGATTACTGATGCCCCACATTTTGAGTAAAATAATTATGAAAGAACAACGAAAACTCAGACAACAAAATGCTAGCTACACTTAAATATGTTAACGCTAACAACTGCATCTTAAACAAATGTATTTGCTTTCAAATTTGAAAGATCACTGTAGAAATATGATAATTATGTCATGATGGCTTTGCTTGTCATTTCCTGTGTCTAAATTTTTCATTCAATAAGCCATTTTATGAAATTAATTTCTGTTCCAAAATGATTGTTCAATACACTGGTGACAATTTCATTCTTTACTTTTACCCGATTTATTAATAGGGTGTGTCTCCAAAATTCTATGGTACCTTGTAAGGATTTTAAAGTGCTTTACAATTAAGCATTAATTTTCATCCCTGTGATACAGGGAAGTGACGCTAAACAAGTGTGTGTATGTTTTGGAGACAAAAGAATGGAAGTCTTCTGTAGAATGCACCTATTATTCAATAAATTCCCCAATTTATTCAAGACCCACACAGCTAATTTTCTGTATTTTAATCAAATACACCTTGTTTTTCATCACACCATGGTCACAGTTTTCAGACATGGGTGACTGAAAAATGCCCGTATTCTGATATATATGCATATAAGTGAGATTTATATATCTATTATAAGTGTCCAGTTAAATGGAGGATTTGAACAGCTTATTTAAAATGCTTGTATTTTAACATCCTGCTCATAGTTATTTTGCTTGAGACAAATCTTCACATTTTCTCCCCACTGTAATTCTAATGAACGAAAAGAGAATCCACATCAGGGACAAAACCAAGGACCTTAGACAGCAAGAGCACAGGCCTCTGTCACTTGAGCTAAAGGACTGAGGCCACATCTACATTAGCGAGCTTACAGTGGCACAGCTGTACCAGTGTGGTTTGTAACCTCTCACTTAAATCAGCTTCTGTACCAGATGACTGGAGGATAGCTAATGTGATGCCAATTTTTTAAAAAAGGCTCCAGAGGTGATCCTGGCAATTACAGGCCAATAAGCCTAACTTTAGTACCAGACAAATTGGTTGAAACTATAATAAAGAACAGAATTATCAGACACACAGATTAACACAATTTGTTGGGGAAGAGTCAACATGGCTTTTGTAAAACGAAATCATGCCTCACCAATCTATTATAATTATGTGAGGATATCAAACAAACATATGGACAAGGGCAATCCAATATAGTGTACTTGGACTTTCAGAAAGCCTTTAACAAGGTCCATTCACCAAGGCTCTTAAGCAAACTAAGCAGTCACGGAATAAGAGGGAAGATCCTCTCATGGATCAGTAACTGGTTAAAAGACAGGAAACAAAGGGTAGGAATACATGCTTAGTTTTCAGCATGGAGAGAGGTCAACAGAGAGGGATCTGTTCTGGGACCAGTGCTGTTCAACATAGTCATAAATGATCTATAAAAGGGGGTGAACAGTGAGGTAGCAAAGTTTACAGATCATACAAAACCACTCAAGATATTTATGACCAAAGCAGATTGCGAAGAGTTACAAAGTGATCTCACAAAACCGGATGACTGGACAACAAAATGGCAGATGAAATTCAGTGTTGCTAAATGCAAAGTAGTAATGCACATTGAAAAACATAATCACATTTAAAATCACGGGATCTACCACTCAAGAGAGAGATCTTGGAGTCACTGTGGATAGTTCTCCAAAAACATCCACTCAATGTGCAGCAGCAGTCAAAAAAGCTAACAGAATGTTCGGAACCATTAGGATAGAGATAGATAGTAAGACCGAAAATATCATCATGCCACTGTATAAATCCACAGTATGCTCATACCTTGAATATTGTGTGCAGCTCTGGTCACCCCATCTCAAAAAACATATATTAGAATTGGAAAAAGTAAGGCAACAAAAATGATTATGGGTAAGGAACAGCTTCCATATGAACAGAGATTAAAAAGACTGGGACTATTCATCTTGGAAAAGAGATGACTAAGGGGAGATATGCTAGAGGTCTATAAAATCATCAATGATGTGGAGAAAGTGAATAAGGAAGCGTTATTTACTCCTTCACATAACACAAGAAACTGGTCACCCAATGAAATTAATAGGTAGCCACTTTAAAACAAATACAAAAAGTATGACTTCACACAACCCACAGCCAACCTGTGGAACTCTCTGCCAGGGAACATTGTGAAGGCCCAAACTATAACTGGATTTTAAAAAAGAATTAGAGAAGTTCATGGAGGATAGGTCCATCGATGGCTATTAGCCATGATGGTCACGGATGCAACCCCATACTTGGGTGTCCCTAGCCCTCTGACTGTCCAAGGACAAGGAAGAATTTGTGCCTTGGGGAAGTTTTTAACCTAAACTGGTAGAATTAAGCGTAGGGGGTCTTTCATGCGGGTCCCCACGTCTGTACCCCAGCGTTCAGAGTAGGGAGGGAACCCTGACAGCATATTTGGCAGAGAAAGCACAGGGGGCTGTCAAAATAAAGGAAGCTTTTGCTTTGGAAAAAAGAAGAATAGAGAGATTGGAGTGGCAAGAGCAATGCAGACTGAAGAAAAGACTCTCCTGCAGTCCCCCACAACCCTGAGCTATGTGATTTTTGCATTCACTCACTCAACTTAGTGCATGCAAGTCTGGCAAAAAAAAATCCAGCTGCTTTCTGAAATCACTCAGTTTAGGAACTCTACACATCATTCACAACTCCATATATTGATCTGTGACTATCTACAGTGATGGTCAATCCCTGTCTCTTCAACAGCACAGATTCCATATTCACCCCAAGGACAACAGCAGACACAACCCAAGGGGGTAGCTCTAGCACAAAAACAGCCCTCAAAAAACAACTGCCACCCTTCATGACCAGTTTTCTTGAGGATGCAGGAAATATTTCTCTTTTTCAAAGTATTCAGAATAGAACACCAAGCCCTTCAGAGTAAAATGCACCAAAGATCTCCAGCAAGATAAAGGTAGGTATTCTACAGGACCAAGGAATATGATCAAGGAGGAACAAAGTTATAGCCGTTTAAAAGGAACAGAGAGACAAGAAAAGACAACATGTCACAAACTAACAATCTATATCCATTTTTAAAGACAAAGGGATAAACAACCATTTATGTTTATTATATTTGTTTTTATTATACTTAACCGTAAAGTAACCAACATAAAAACATTACAATATTATCATCATCTAGACTGATAGGATATACTGTACACCATAATATAAATTCATTTCATCTTACCAATCATATGTACACACACACACTCTCACGCACTCACTCTAAGGACCAGGACAGAATGAGGGTGCAACTACATACCCTCCAGTGTTAGACTGGGGATACTGTAACCCAGGAATATAGAGGCGTTTGGAACTGCAACAACTATATTAGTTCCTCAGCTTGAAAAGCACAACCGCGTAGCAGGTCAGGATTTAGGAGCAGTGGCAGAGTTCTCTGTGTGCAATGCCTGTCTACACTATGTCTGCTCCAGACTCAATACTATTAGTCCCCTTACACATATGAGCAGCAAACTGACTAAAAATTAGTTTTATGAATACTACAAAATAAGATAATTTGTATTAAACAAAAAAATGGAGCTTGCTCTGCTCCAGCACCACAGCTCACTCCTCCAAAGCCTCCACTCATCCTCAGGCACCATTTTAAACCCCACTTTTATTAATTTAAACAAAAGTACTTTCCATCCCACTTGCATGTCCATGTTAAACTCTAGCAGTTAACGAACTGCCACTTCCTCCAGCCACTCCCATATCACCCATATTCACAAGCCCATTTTTTTCTTTGTATGTGCGTGCACTCCGCTGGTACTGGGAGCACTCTCTGCATGAACCTCCTGAAAGGCAGCGCCACTAACAAAATGACATAGTAGAGCCAATGGACTTGAACTGCTCCCGGGGCACTGAGATGTGGATTACAGTTACTGAGGTGGAATGGGCCTACCCCACCACCACCAGTAGGGTTGGGCTAGGTGAAAGTGACACCCAGCAAAGAGGAATCTAGCCAACAGAGCAGAAACTGATTCCACAAAGAAACCATATGCAGAAATAATTTTCACAGGGAACAATAAAATGTGATGCTGCCCTGCCTGTTCGACAACACAAACACAATGGTTCCATTACTGGAGTCTTTATTCATTTACTCTTTCCGTTCACTCTGAAAATGGAAATGATTTGATCGAATTCCAGCCTTTCTGAATTATTAAGGAAAACAAATTCTAGACATGGCACTGGTGAGCAGCCTGCCAATACCTCTATCTCCAGCTATTCATCAGTTCTGTCAAGAGGGGCTTGTGCATTACACTGCCACAATCCCCACAAGGTGCTACTGAAGGGTAAACAAAATATAATTAACTTAACACAAAACCCACCAATATAACTCTCATCAAAATTACATGACAATTAAAGGAAATAAATGTGTAAATATATTTGGAGCTAGGAGTGTCTACACCTGAGAGTGTCTAAAAAGAGAATTGCCATCACAACAGTGCTCAATATACCAAGATTAAATTGATGAGATTTACATCAAAACATGGTCACAGTAACAGCAGCATTACTTTATCAATGTGGGCTTACAGGTAACAATTTCTGTTGTTTCTGTTTGTACTCAGAAGAAGAAATGCTGTGCACAGCACATTAAATTAGCAAAGCCAGAATTGTTAATTTTACTGTTCACTGAAATCCTATTTAAGTACATTTTGCCTATCACAGAAGCTGCCATACAGACAATTAGAATAAAGTCAAATGCATGTTTAATAAATGCCAAAGTTATTTATTACATAAAGTAATGAAAATGTGCAAGAACACTAAATTATAGTCAGAAAACTGAAACTACATCTTATTTCTTGGACAGTCTTCTGCACATTGCTTGAATAATCATGTTTTATTAACAAAGGCCCCACTCCTGCATGTGTGTAACAAATGGTCCCCATTGAAATCAGTGGGGCCAATCACACGTCTGAAGGTAAGCAGGTGCATAAGCTTGCAGGACTGGGTCCTAAGGCCCCATGTGAGTAGTAATATTTATGCAATAAAGTTAGTAATAAAGACTACTGATGTTTTGTGCATGTACATCACCCTTCATCTGAGGATCTCAAGTACTTCACAAAGCTGCTCATTTTTTTGAATTCTGTGAATACATTTAAATAAATGTGACACCGCATACCGCTGCTAATAAGAGAACTAAGCCTATGGGGAAGAGGTCAACAACAAATATGACCCTTAACCCCACGCCCATCAGAAAACGCATGGGACAGTGCTCTGGTGAATAGCCGGGCAACTCTCATCCACAGCTATTTGGGAAAAGAAAGGGTGCAGTGACAAGAACATGGCCAGCTCTCCACAGGTGCATAATGGGGAGAGAAGTAAATGCAGTTCTGGGCCATGGCTTGCCACAAAAGTCAATAAAAGCCCAGGGAGTGCATGCTGGAATGGGAGCTCTGCCACTTTTGCAGGTTACAGTTTGTATACACCACTGCAACAAATCTTTGCCCTTCAAACAGAATATTAATTTCCAAGTGTAAACAAGACCACAGAGGAACTCTGGCTCAGCCAGCAAGAACTTCAGCAATTCCCACTGTTGCTTGGCCACTTCTTACCTTGCTCCAAGCAGTGACTTATAGCTAAAATCTGGCCTTCTGGCTCTCAGGGAGGAAAAGGTTGCAGTTTACATGGATATACAATTCCCAAATCCTGTCTGCCAATAAAAATAATTTAAAACATTGTACATTTTAGTATTTAATACTACAAACAGCATTCAAAGTCAAATGCTTGTCCCATTGAAAGTAATGGGAAAGGGTTTGATCCAGCACAGTTAACTGGATCACAGGATAAGAGTAGCTTTGAAGGAATAAGTACATTTCACCATGTCTATTGTTACATACCTTGTTCAACAAAATAAAAAGCCAATTCCATTACATAATGTAGAAGTTTTGATAAATCAGAAGGTTTTCCCTTACTTAGAAAAATCCCTCCAACTTTTGCTTGGATCAAGTTGTTGTTTTTTTAACTACATTAACTCTTTCCCAGCATTGCATGGGTTGCTGAGATGTAGACACACTTTTAAAAATTTTAATTGTATTAGGCCATTAATGAGTAAATTAATTTATTAGAAAATCTGTTAGAACCTCTTCACTCCTTGATATTTTCAACTTCTAAAAGTCAACGTTTTCTAGTAGAAAAATTCTGGAAAAATTGCTAGATTAAAAAAATGTTGTTTCCATGTTGACTTTCAGCATTGTTGTTTAGTTAAGAGATAACAACAACAACTCAGGTTCTGCAGCTGAAAATTCCAGCACTATGAAATACATTTTTGTTTTAACTAGTGTTTTGGTATTTAATTTGTCTCCACCTCAGATTGATGTCTGTACATAAGATGTAATTAACAACAGGGAAAACTGTTCTATGGAATCTGATTTTCAGCCCATTAGGCAAATTTTCTCACTATGATATGAAAAATGTCAACTACTTAATTAGCACACCTACTTTGCCTGAAACCCCCAAGTGCATCTAAACTACATTTTATGCTGGACTGGAAAAAAAAACCCACATCAATTATGCCTATTCTCAATTGTACAACTATTTTAAAATGTGTGACTAGTTAAGACAAAATTGAAAAATTACCATAATAGGCTTTTGACACTTCCCTGCTTAGGCAAAAATTAATTTTAACTCTCTGTTTTTGTGCAAAGCCTTTATAATGTCTCTAATCTTGAGTTCCCACGAGAGGGAACACAATACTTTCAAGTACAAGAGCGTGAGGCTTGGCATCTTCTCTCTTTAGTTATGCAGTTTATTTGATGGACGTCTAAACCACTAAGCCTCCCTTTGTGCTTATATAAGCCATTCTCAGCGGACACATAAGTTAATTTCAGGAAAATGAAGTTTTAGAAAGAATGCATTCTCTTACACAGAAAGGTTTTTAAAGAAAGCACCTGTTCTGTGAATTGCTCTAGAAACTAGTATAAAGGCAGCTAAAAAGAAGTTTCATTTTTAAAAGTACTTTTCCTCACAAGCCTTACAATACACCCACAAATTCTGGCAAGATCTAGTGGAAGAAGTAATTTTACAAGGCAGCTTCTGAACTTGCATCATTTTTTCAGTTTATTCTTCTTCTCCACACATGGAGAAGCTCTACTAGTGAAATCAACTAGAGTGATAACGGGATAGGCATCTTCAGTTTTATTTTTGGTGCTTAATGTAATTCCTGTGGCTTATGCAAGCAAAGTAAATCAGACCTACCACTGGCTTTAACACTTCCCATACAGAGTACAGTATGTTGCTCACATATTAAATTCTCACAGAGAAATATTTTAAATAGATTCCTATGCCCTCAGCTACAGTGAACACATATATACACACACACACACACACACCCTCGTACATATATCAGATACCATACAACAACAGCACGTGGTATATTATGATGCTGCCAACCCTATTAAAGTCATACAGAGCTTGCATATATATTTAGTATATTCCCATGCAAGACAGAAGTACATGATTTGCATATCATTATGCACTGGAAACCTATTCAGTTATTCCCACAGGAGACAACTCACCAGAGTGACCTAAATAGTATTCACTCTTCTGACTCAAAATTTGAAGAAACAGCAAATAAACGAAGAATGATGCAGACACATGCACAAAGATTTAGAACATTTAAATAAGAACCTGGGCTAATAAATGACAAATGCAGATGAATGCAGACAAATGTAGCATAATGAATCCCACAGGAGAAAAGAATAATGAAAAAAATAAATTATATGCTTAATGGAAAAGGGCTATCGCACAGAGAAGAAAGAAATCTGTGAGTTATTGCACCAAAAAGCCTCAAGCCTTAGTCAAATGTGCTGCTGTCAGGATGAGGGCAAAGATGATGCTGAACTGCACTGCTGAGGGAACACAGTATTAGACACAACCTGCCCTCATTTGCACCTCTAAGTAGAGAAAAGGTTCTTCTGACATGAGCTGACAGAGGCAAAGGAATTCAGACAGCCATAACAGCATTAGCTGCGTATCACTCGGTCTAGACACTGCCACGCTTCATATATCACCAGCATTTGGAGACCCTTATAGAGCACAATAGGGATTGTGTTTGGTTAAAACCCTTGAGAATATCAAATTGAAATTTCTAACAATGAGATTACAACAAAGACTGATCCCTTGGCACAGTCCCTACAGAACATAACATATAGAGATCT